>NW_026599411.1:0-76279 GCF_023634085.1 Falco cherrug | reverse complement strand
AGGTGCCAGACAGGAGTTCTCTTGGTAGTTTTTACACTACCTTGGTTGGCATCTGAAAGGCACCACAAAAGTTGTTCTACCTGCTTTCTGGGCTGAGATGGGGAAACGCTGAATTTTGGACTCGGCCGGTGACAAAATGTTCCAAACACACCCCATGCACAACTCCACCGGGGAAGGTGCCAGGAACGAATTCTGTTGGTAGTTTTTACACTACCTTGGTAGGCAGCTGAAAGGCACAAGAAAAGTTGTTGTACCTGCTTTCTGGGCTGAGATGGGGAACCGCTGAATTTTGGAGTCGGCCGGTACAAAATGTTCCAAACACACCCCATGCACAACTGCACCACGGAAGGTGCCAGGCAGGAGTTCTCTTAGTAGTTTTTACACTACCTTGGTAGGCATCTGAAAGACACCACAAAAGTTGTTCTACCTGCTTTCTGGGCTGAGATGGGGAATCGCTGAATTTTGGACTCGGCCGGTGACAAAATGTTCCAAACACACCCCATGCACAACTCCACCACGGAAGGTGCCAGACAGGAGTTCTCTTGGTAGTTTTTACACTACCTTGGTAGGCATCTGAAAGACACCACAGAAGTTGTTCTACCTGCTTTCTGGGCTGAGATGGGGAAACGCTGAATTTTGGAGTCGGCTGGTGACAAAATGTTCCAAACACACCCCATGCACAACTCCACCGGGGAAGGTGCCAGACAGGAGTTCTCCTGGTAGTTTTTACACTACCTTGGTAGGCATCTGAAAGACACCACAAAAGTTGTTCTACCCTGCTTTCTGGGCTGAGATGGGGAATCGCTGAATTTTGGACTCGGCCGGTGACAAAATGTTCCAAACACACCCCATGCACAACTCCACCGCGGAAGGTGCCAGACAGGAGTTCTCCTGGTAGTTTTTACACTACCTTGGTAGGCATCTGAAAGGCACCACAAAAGTTGTTCTACCTGCTTTCTGGGCTGAGATGGGGAAACGCTGAATTTTGGAGTCGGCTGGTGACAAAATGTTCCAAACACACCCCATGCACAACTCCACCGGGGAAGGTGCCAGACAGGAGTTCTCCTGGTAGTTTTTACACTACCTTGGTAGGCATCTGAAAGACACCACAGAAGTTGTTCTACCTGCTTTCTGGGCTGAGATGGGGAATCGCTGAATTTTGGAGTCGGCTGGTGACAAAATGTTCCAAACACACCCCATGCACAACTCCACCGGGGAAGGTGCCAGACAGGAGTTCTCCTGGTAGTTTTTACACTACCTTGGTAGGCATCTGAAAGACACCACAGAAGTTGTTCTACCTGCTTTCTGGGCTGAGATGGGGAATCGCTGAATTTTGGAGTCGGCCGGTGACAAAATGTTCCAAACACACCCCATGCACAACTCCACCGGGGAAGGTGCCAGACAGGAGTTCTCTTAGTAGTTTTTACACTACCTTGGTAGGCATCTGAAAGACACCACAAAAGTTGTTCTACCTGCTTTCTGGGCTGAGATGGGGAACCGCTGAATTTTGGACTCGGCTGGTGACAAAATGTTCCAAACAAACCCCATGCACAACTCCACCACGGAAGGTGCCAGACAGGAGTTCTCCTGGTAGTTTTTACATTGCTCCGGTAGGCATCTGAAAGACACCACAAAAGTTGTTCTACCTGCTTTCTGGGCTGAGATGGGGAACCGCTGAATTTTGGAGTCGGCCGGTGACAAAATGTTTCACAGACACCCCATGCACAACACCACCGGGGAAGGTGCCAGGAACGAATTCTGTTGGTAGTTTTTACACTACCTTGGTAGGCAGCTGAAAGGCACAAGAAAAGAAGTTGTACCTGCTTTGTGGGCTGAGATGGGGAACCGCTGAATTTTGGAGTCGGCTGGTGGCAAAATGTTCCAAACACACCCCCTGCACAACTCCACCGGGGAAGGTGCCAGACAGGAGTTCTCCCGGTAGTTTTTACATTGATCCGGTAGGCATCTGAAAGATACCACAAAAGATGTTCTACCTGCTTTCTGGGCTGAGATGGGGAATCGCTGAATTTTGGACTCGGCCGGTGACAAAATGTTCCAAACACACCCCATGCACAACTCCACCGGGGAAGGTGCCAGACAGGAGTTCTCCTGGTAGTTTTTACACTACCTTGGTAGGCATTTGAAAGGCACCACAAAAGTTGTTCTTCCTGCTTTCTGGGCTGAGATGGGGAACCGCTGAATTTTGGAGTCGGCCGGTGACAAAATGTTCCAAACACACCCCATGCACAACTCCACCGTGGAAGGTGCCAGACAGGAGTTCTCTTGGTAGTTTTTACACTACCTTGGTAGGCATCTAAAAGACACCACAAAAGTTGTTCTACCTGCTTTCTGGGCTGAGATGGGGAAACGCTGAATTTTGGAGTCGGCTGGTGACAAAATGTTCCAAACACACCCCATGCACAACTCCACCGGGGAAGGTGCCAGAAAGGAGTTCTCTCGGTAGTTTTTACACTACCTTGGTAGGCATTTGAAAGGCACCACAAAAGTTGTTCTTCCTGCTTTCTGGGCTGTGATGGGCCACCGCTGAATTTTGGAGTCGGCTGGTGACAAAATGTTCCAAACACACCCCATGTACAACTCCACCGGGGAAGGTGCCAGACAGGAGTTCTCCTGGTAGTTTTTACACTACCTTGGTAGGCATCTGAAAGACACCACAGAAGTTGTTCTACCTGCTTTCTGGGCTGAGATGGGGAATCGCTGAATTTTGGAGTCGGCCGGTGACAAAATGTTCCAAACACAACCCATGCAAAACACCACCGGGGAAGGTGCCAGACAGGAGTTCTCTTAGTAGTTTTTACACTACCTTGGTAGGCATCTGAAAGACACCACAAAAGTTGTTCTACCTGCTTTCTGGGCTGAGATGGGGAAACGCTGAATTTTGGAGTCGGCTGGTGACAAAATGTTCCAAACACACCCCATGCACAACTCCACCGGGGAAGGTGCCAGACAGGAGTTCTCCTGGTAGTTTTTACATTGCTCCGGTAGGCATCTGAAAGACACCACAAAAGTTGTTCTACCTGCTTTCTGGGCTGAGATGGGGAACCGCTGAATTTTGGAGTCGGCCGGTGACAAAATGTTTCACAGACACCCCATGCACAACTCCACCGGGGAAGGTGCCAGGAACGAATTCTGTTGGTAGTTTTTACACTACCTTGGTAGGCAGCTGAAAGGCACAAGAAAAGAAGTTGTACCTGCTTTGTGGGCTGAGATGGGGAACCGCTGAATTTTGGAGTCGGCTGGTGGCAAAATGTTCCAAACACACCCCCTGCACAACTCCACCGGGGAAGGTGCCAGACAGGAGTTCTCCCGGTAGTTTTTACATTGATCCGGTAGGCATCTGAAAGATACCACAAAAGATGTTCTACCTGCTTTCTGGGCTGAGATGGGGAACCGCTGAATTTTGGACTCGGCTGGTGACAAAATGTTCCAAACACACCCCATGCACAACTCCACCGGGGAAGGTGCCAGACAGGAGTTCTCCCGGTAGTTTTTACACTACCTTGGTAGGCAGCTGAAAGACCCCACAGAAGTTGTTCTACCTGCTTTCTGGGCTGAGATGGGGAACCGCTGAATTTTGGAGTCGGCCGTTGACAAAATGTTCCAAACACACCCCATGCACAACTCCACCGGGGAAGGTGCCAGACAGGAGTTCTCCTGATAGTTTTTACACTACCTTGGTAGGCTTCTGAAAGACACCACAGAAGTTGTTCTACCTGCTTTCTGGGCTGAGATGGGGAACCGCTGAATTTTGGAGTCGGCCGGTGACAAAATGTTTCACAGACACCCCATACACAACTCCACCGGGGAAGGTGCCAGACAGGAGTTCTCCCGGTAGTTTTTACACTACCTTGGTAGGCATCTGAAAGACACCACAGAAGTTGTTCTACCTGCTTTCTGGGCTGAGATGGGGAATCGCTGAATTTTGGACTCGGCCGGTGACAAAATGTTCCAAACACACCCCATGCACAACTCCACCGGGGAAGGTGCCAGACAGGAGTTCTCCTGGTAGTTTTTACACTACCTTGGTAGGCATTTGAAAGGCACCACAAAAGTTGTTCTTCCTGCTTTCTGGGCTGAGATGGGGAACCGCTGAATTTTGGAGTCGGCCGGTGACAAAATGTTCCAAACACACCCCATGCACAACTCCACCGGGGAAGGTGCCAGACAGGAGTTCTCCCGGTAGTTTTTACATTGATCCGGTAGGCATCTGAAAGACACCACAAAAGTTGTTCTACCTGCTTTCTGGGCTGAGATGGGGAACCGCTGAATTTTGGACTCGGCTGGTGACAAAATGTTCCAAACACACCCCATGCACAACTCCACCGGGGAAGGTGCCAGACAGGAGTTCTCCCGGTAGTTTTTACACTACCTTGGTAGGCACCTGAAAGACACCACAAAAGTTGTTCTACCTGCTTTGTGGGCTGAGATGGGGAACCGCTGAATTTTGGACTCGGCCGGTGACAAAATGTTCCAAACACACCCCATGCACAACTCCACCGGGGAAGGTGCCAGACAGGAGTTCTCCTGGTAGTTTTTACACTACCTTGGTAGGCATCTGAAAGACACCACAAAAGTTGTTCTACCTGCTTTCTGGGCTGAGATGGGGAAACGCTGAATTTTGGACTCGGCCGGTGACAAAATGTTCCAAACACACCCCATGCACAACTCCACCGGGGAAGGTGCCAGACAGGAGTTCTCCTGGTAGTTTTTACACTACCTTGGTAGGCATCTGAAAGACACCACAAAAGTTGTTCTACCTGCTTTCTGGGCTGAGATGGGGAAACGCTGAATTTTGGAGTCGGCTGGTGACAAAATGTTCCAAACACACCCCATGCACAACTCCACCGGGGAAGGTGCCAGACAGGAGTTCTCTTGATAGTTTTTACACTACCTTGGTAGGCATCTGAAAGACACCACAAAAGTTGTTCTACCTGCTTTCTGGGCTGAGATGGGGAACAGCTGAATTTTGGACTCGGCTGGTGACAAAATGTTCCAAACACACCCCATGCACAACTCCACCGGGGAAGGTGCCAGACAGGAGTTCTCCTGGTAGTTTTTACATTGCTCCGGTAGGCATCTGAAAGACACCACAAAAGTTGTTCTACCTGCTTTCTGGGCTGAGATGGGGAACCGCTGAATTTTGGAGTCGGCCGGTGACAAAATGTTTCACAGACACCCCATGCACAACACCACCGGGGAAGGTGCCAGGAACGAATTCTGTTGGTAGTTTTTACACTACCTTGGTAGGCAGCTGAAAGGCACAAGAAAAGAAGTTGTACCTGCTTTGTGGACTGAGATGGGGAACCGCTGAATTTTGGAGTCGGCTGGTGGCAAAATGTTCCAAACACACCCCCTGCACAACTCCACCGGGGAAGGTGCCAGACAGGAGTTCTCCCGGTAGTTTTTACATTGATCCGGTAGGCATCTGAAAGATACCACAAAAGATGTTCTACCTGCTTTCTGGGCTGAGATGGGGAACCGCTGAATTTTGGACTCGGCTGGTGACAAAATGTTCCAAACACACCCCATGCACAACTCCACCACGGAAGGTGCCAGACAGGAGTTCTCTTGGTAGTTTTTACACTACCTTGGTAGGCATCTAAAAGGCACCACAAAAGTTGTTCTACCTGCTTTCTGGGCTGAGATGGGGAAACGCTGAATTTTGGAGTCGGCCGGTGACAAAATGTTCAAAACACACCCCATGCACAACTCCACCGGGGAAGGTGCCAGAAAGGAGTTCTCTCGGTAGTTTTTACACTACCTTGGTAGGCATTTGAAAGGCACCACAAAAGTTGTTCTTCCTGCTTTCTGGGCTGTGATGGGCCACCGCTGAATTTTGGAGTCGGCCGGTGACAAAATGTTCCAAACACACCCCATGCACAACTCCTCCGGGGAAGGTGCCAGACAGGAGTTCTCTTAATAGTTTTTACACTACCTTGGTAGGCATCTGAAAGACACCACAAAAGTTGTTCTACCTGCTTTCTGGGCTGAGATGGGGAACCGCTGAATTTTGGACTCGGCTGGTGACAAAATGTTCCAAACACACCCCATGCACAACTCCACCGGGGAAGGTGCCAGACAGGAGTTCTCCTGGTAGTTTTTACATTGCTCCGGTAGGCATCTGAAAGACACCACAAAAGTTGTTCTACCTGCTTTCTGGGCTGAGATGGGGAAACGCTGAATTTTGGACTCGGCCGGTGACAAAATGTTTCACAGACACCCCATGCACAACACCACCGGGGAAGGTGCCAGGAACGAATTCTGTTGGTAGTTTTTACACTACCTTGGTAGGCAGCTGAAAGGCACAAGAAAAGAAGTTGTACCTGCTTTGTGGACTGAGATGGGGAACCGCTGAATTTTGGAGTCGGCTGGTGGCAAAATGTTCCAAACACACCCCATGCACAACTCCACCACGGAAGGTGCCAGACAGGAGTTCTCTTGGTAGTTTTTACACTACCTTGGTAGGCATCTAAAAGGCACCACAAAAGTTGTTCTACCTGCTTTCTGGGCTGAGATGGGGAAACGCTGAATTTTGGAGTCGGCCGGTGACAAAATGTTCAAAACACACCCCATGCACAACTCCACCGGGGAAGGTGCCAGAAAGGAGTTCTCTCGGTAGTTTTTACACTACCTTGGTAGGCATTTGAAAGGCACCACAAAAGTTGTTCTTCCTGCTTTCTGGGCTGTGATGGGCCACCGCTGAATTTTGGAGTCGGCCGGTGACAAAATGTTCCAAACACACCCCATGTACAACTCCACCACGGAAGGTGCCAGACAGGAGTTCTCCTGATAGTTTTTACACTACCTTGGTAGGCTTCTGAAAGACACCACAGAAGTTGTTCTACCTGCTTTCTGGGCTGAGATGGGGAACAGCTGAATTTTGGACTCGGCTGGTGACAAAATGTTCCAAACACACCCCATGCACAACTCCACCGGGGAAGGTGCCAGACAGGAGTTCTCCTGGTAGTTTTTACATTGCTCCGGTAGGCATCTGAAAGACACCACAAAAGTTGTTCTACCTGCTTTCTGGGCTGAGATGGGGAACCGCTGAATTTTGGAGTCGGCCGGTGACAAAATGTTTCACAGACACCCCATGCACAACACCACCGGGGAAGGTGCCAGGAACGAATTCTGTATGTAGTTTTTACACTACCTTGGTAGGCAGCTGAAAGGCACAAGAAAAGAAGTTGTACCTGCTTTGTGGACTGAGATGGGGAACCGCTAAATTTTGGAGTCGGCTGGTGGCAAAATGTTCCAAACACACCCCCTGCACAACTCCACCGGGGAAGGTGCCAGACAGGAGTTCTCCCGGTAGTTTTTACACTACCTTGGTAGGCATCTGAAAGACACCACAGAAGTTGTTCTACCTGCTTTCTGGGCTGAGATGGGGAATCGCTGAATTTTGGACTCGGCCGGTGACAAAATGTTCCAAACACACCCCATGCACAACTCCACCGGGGAAGGTGCCAGACAGGAGTTCTCCTGGTAGTTTTTACCCTACCTTGGTAGGCATTTGAAAGGCACCACAAAAGTTGTTCTTCCTGCTTTCTGGGCTGAGATGGGGAACCGCTGAATTTTGGAGTCGGCCGGTGACAAAATGTTCCAAACACACCCCATGCACAACTCCACCGGGGAAGGTGCCAGACAGGAGTTCTCTTGGTAGTTTTTACACTACCTTGGTAGGCATCTAAAAGACACCACAAAAGTTGTTCTACCTGCTTTCTGGGCTGAGATGGGGAAACGCTGAATTTTGGAGTCGGCTGGTGACAAAATGTTCAAAACACACCCCATGCACAACTCCACCGGGGAAGGTGCCAGAAAGGAGTTCTCTCGGTAATTTTTACACTACCTTGGTAGGCATTTGAAAGGCACCACAAAAGTTGTTCTTCCTGCTTTCTGGGCTGTGATGGGCCACCGCTGAATTTTGGACTCGGCTGGTGACAAAATGTTCCAAACACACCCCATGTACAACTCCACCACGGAAGGTGCCAGACAGGAGTTCTCCTGGTAGTTTTTACACTACCTTGGTAGGCATCTGAAAGACACCACAGAAGTTGTTCTACCTGCTTTCTGGGCTGAGATGGGGAATCGCTGAATTTTGGAGTCGGCCGGTGACAAAATGTTCCAAACACAACCCATGCAAAACTCCACCACGGAAGGTGCCAGACAGGAGTTCTCCTGGTAGTTTTTACACTACCTTGGTAGGCATCTGAAAGACACCACAAAAGTTGTTCTACCTGCTTTCTGGGCTGAGATGGGGAAACGCTGAATTTTGGAGTCGGCTGGTGACAAAATGTTCCAAACACACCCCATGCACAACTCCACCGGGGAAGGTGCCAGACAGGAGTTCTCCTGGTAGTTTTTACATTGCTCCGGTAGGCATCTGAAAGACACCACAAAAGTTGTTCTACCTGCTTTCTGGGCTGAGATGGGGAACCGCTGAATTTTGGAGTCGGCCGGTGACAAAATGTTTCACAGACACCCCATGCACAACTCTACCGGGGAAGGTGCCAGGAACGAATTCTGTTGGTAGTTTTTACACTACCTTGGTAGGCAGCTGAAAGGCACAAGAAAAGAAGTTGTACCTGCTTTGTGGGCTGAGATGTGGAACCGCTGAATTTTGGAGTCGGCTGGTGGCAAAATGTTCCAAACACACCCCCTGCACAACTCCACCGGGGAAGGTGCCAGACAGGAGTTCTCCTGATAGTTTTTACACTACCTTGGTAGGCTTCTGAAAGACACCACAGAAGTTGTTCTACCTGCTTTCTGGGCTGAGATGGGGAACCGCTGAATTTTGGAGTCGGCCGGTGACAAAATGTTTCACAGACACCCCATACACAACTCCATCGGGGAAGGTGCCAGACAGGAGTTCTCCCGGTAGTTTTTACACTACCTTTGTAGGCATCTGAAAGACACCACAGAAGTTGTTCTACCTGCTTTCTGGGCTGAGATGGGGAATCGCTGAATTTTGGACTCGGCCGGTGACAAAATGTTCCAAACACACCCCATGCACAACTCCACCGGGGAAGGTGCCAGACAGGAGTTCTCCTTGTAGTTTTTACACTACCTTGGTAGGCATTTGAAAGGCACCACAAAAGTTGTTCTTCCTGCTTTCTGGGCTGAGATGGGGAACCGCTGAATTTTGGAGTTGGCCGGTGACAAAATGTTCCAAACACACCCCATGCACAACTCCACCGGGGAAGGTGCCAGACAGGAGTTCTCCCGGTAGTTTTTACATTGATCCGGTAGGCATCTGAAAGATACCACAAAAGATGTTCTACCTGCTTTCTGGGCTGAGATGGGGAACCGCTGAATTTTGGACTCGGCTGGTGACAAAATGTTCCAAACACACCCCATGCACAACTCCACCGGGGAAGGTGCCAGACAGGAGTTCTCTTAGTAGTTTTTACACTACCTTGGTAGGCACCTGAAAGGCAGCACAAAAGTTGTTCTACCTGCTTTCTGGGCTGAGATGGGGAAACGCTGAATTTTGGACTCGGCCGGTGACAAAATGTTCCAAACACACCCCATGCACAACTCCACCGGGGAAGGTGCCAGACAGGAGTTCTCCTGGTAGTTTTTACACTACCTTGGTAGGCATCTGAAAGACACCACAGAAGTTGTTCTACCTGCTTTCTGGGCTGAGATGGGGAAACGCTGAATTTTGGAGTCGGCCGGTGACAAAATGTTCCAAACACACCCCATGCACAACTCCACCGGGGAAGGTGCCAGACAGGAGTTCTCTTAGTAGTTTTTACACTACCTTGGTAGGCATCTGAAAGACACCACAAAAGTTGTTCTACCTGCTTTCTGGGCTGAGATGGGGAAACGCTGAATTTTGGAGTCGGCTGGTGACAAAATGTTCCAAACACACCCCATGCACAACTCCACCGGGGAAGGTGCCAGACAGGAGTTCTCTTGATAGTTTTTACACTACCTTGGTAGGCATCTGAAAGACGCCACAAAAGTTGTTCTACCTGCTTTCTGGGCTGAGATGGGGAACAGCTGAATTTTGGACTCGGCTGGTGACAAAATGTTCCAAACACACCCCATGCACAACACCACCGGGGAAGGTGCCAGGAACGAATTCTTTTGGTAGTTTTTACACTACCTTGGTAGGCAGCTGAAAGGCACAAGAAAAGAAGTTGTACCTGCTTTGTGGACTGAGATGGGGAACCGCTGAATTTTGGAGTCGGCTGGTGGCAAAATGTTCCAAACACACCCCCTGCACAACTCCACCGGGGAAGGTGCCAGACAGGAGTTCTCCCGGTAGTTTTTACATTGATCCGGTAGGCATCTGAAAGATACCACAAAAGATGTTCTACCTGCTTTCTGGGCTGAGATGGGGAAACGCTGAATTTTGGACTCGGCCGTTGACAAAATGTTCCAAACACACCCCATGCACAACTCCACCGGGGAAGGTGCCAGACAGGAGTTCTCCTGGTAGTTTTTACACTACCTTGGTAGGCATCTGAAAGACACCACAAAAGTTGTTCTACCTGCTTTCTGGGCTGAGATGGGGAACCGCTGTATTTTGGACTCGGCCGGTGACAAAATGTTCCAAACACACCCCATGCACAACTCCACCGGGGAAGGTGCCAGACAGGAGTTCTCCTGGTAGTTTTTACACTACCTTGGTAGGCATCTGAAAGACACCACAAAAGTTGTTCTACCTGCTTTCTGGGCTGAGATGGGGAAACGCTGAAATTTGGAGTCGGCTGGTGACAAAATGTTCCAAACACACCCCATGCACAACTCCACCGGGGAAGGTGCCAGACAGGAGTTCTCTTGATAGTTTTTACACTACCTTGGTAGGCATCTGAAAGACACCACAAAAGTTGTTCTACCTGCTTTCTGGGCTGAGATGGGGAACCGCTGAATTTTGGACTCGGCTGGTGACAAAATGTTCCAAACAAACCCCATGCACAACTCCACCACGGAAGGTGCCAGACAGGAGTTCTCCTGGTAGTTTTTACATTGCTCCGGTAGGCATCTGAAAGACACCACAAAAGTTGTTCTACCTGCTTTCTGGGCTGAGATGGGGAACCGCTGAATTTTGGAGTCGGCCGGTGACAAAATGTTTCACAGACACCCCATGCACAACACCACCGGGGAAGGTGCCAGGAACGAATTCTGTTGGTAGTTTTTACACTACCTTGGTAGGCAGCTGAAAGGCACAAGAAAAGAAGTTGTACCTGCTTTGTGGGCTGAGATGGGGAACCGCTGAATTTTGGAGTCGGCTGGTGGCAAAATGTTCCAAACACACCCCCTGCACAACTCCACCGGGGAAGGTGCCAGACAGGAGTTCTCCCGGTAGTTTCTACATTGATCCGGTAGGCATCTGAAAGATACCACAAAAGATGTTCTACCTGCTTTCTGGGCTGAGATGGGGAATCGCTGAATTTTGGACTCGGCCGGTGACAAAATGTTCCAAACACACCCCATGCACAACTCCACCGGGGAAGGTGCCAGACAGGAGTTCTCCTGGTAGTTTTTACACTACCTTGGTAGGCATTTGAAAGGCACCACAAAAGTTGTTCTTCCTGCTTTCTGGGCTGAGATGGGGAACCGCTGAATTTTGGAGTCGGCCGGTGACAAAATGTTCCAAACACACCCCATGCACAACTCCACCGGGGAAGGTGCCAGACAGGAGTTCTCTTGGTAGTTTTTACACTACCTTGGTAGGCATCTAAAAGACACCACAAAAGTTGTTCTACCTGCTTTCTGGGCTGAGATGGGGAAACGCTGAATTTTGGAGTCGGCTGGTGACAAAATGTTCAAAACACACCCCATGCACAACTCCACCGGGGAAGGTGCCAGAAAGGAGTTCTCTTGATAGTTTTTACACTACCTTGGTAGGCATCTGAAAGGCACCACAAAAGTTGTTCTTCCTGCTTTCTGGGCTGTGATGGGCCACCGCTGAATTTTGGAGTCGGCTGGTGACAAAATGTTCCAAACACACCCCATGCACAACACCACCGGGGAAGGTGCCAGGAACGAATTCTGTTGGTAGTTTTTACACTACCTTGGTAGGCAGCTGAAAGGCACAAGAAAAGAAGTTGTACCTGCTTTGTGGACTGAGATGGGGAACCGCTGAATTTTGGAGTCGGCTGGTGGCAAAATGTTCCAAACACACCCCCTGCACAACTCCACCGGGGAAGGTGCCAGACAGGAGTTCTCCCGGTAGTTTTTACATTGATCCGGTAGGCATCTGAAAGATACCACAAAAGATGTTCTACCTGCTTTCTGGGCTGAGATGGGGAAACGCTGAATTTTGGACTCGGCCGGTGACAAAATGTTCCAAACACACCCCATGCACAACTCCACCGGGGAAGGTGCCAGACAGGAGTTCTCCTGGTAGTTTTTACACTACCTTGGTAGGCATCTGAAAGACACCACAAAAGTTGTTCTACCTGCTTTCTGGGCTGAGATGGGGAACCGCTGTATTTTGGACTCGGCCGGTGACAAAATGTTCCAAACACACCCCATGCACAACTCCACCGGGGAAGGTGCCAGACAGGAGTTCTCCTGGTAGTTTTTACACTACCTTGGTAGGCATCTGAAAGACACCACAAAAGTTGTTCTACCTGCTTTCTGGGCTGAGATGGGGAAACGCTGAAATTTGGAGTCGGCTGGTGACAAAATGTTCCAAACACACCCCATGCACAACTCCACCGGGGAAGGTGCCAGACAGGAGTTCTCTTGATAGTTTTTACACTACCTTGGTAGGCATCTGAAAGACACCACAAAAGTTGTTCTACCTGCTTTCTGGGCTGAGATGGGGAACCGCTGAATTTTGGACTCGGCTGGTGACAAAATGTTCCAAACAAACCCCATGCACAACTCCACCACGGAAGGTGCCAGACAGGAGTTCTCCTGGTAGTTTTTACATTGCTCCGGTAGGCATCTGAAAGACACCACAAAAGTTGTTCTACCTGCTTTCTGGGCTGAGATGGGGAACCGCTGAATTTTGGAGTCGGCCGGTGACAAAATGTTTCACAGACACCCCATGCACAACACCACCGGGGAAGGTGCCAGGAACGAATTCTGTTGGTAGTTTTTACACTACCTTGGTAGGCAGCTGAAAGGCACAAGAAAAGAAGTTGTACCTGCTTTGTGGGCTGAGATGGGGAACCGCTGAATTTTGGAGTCGGCTGGTGGCAAAATGTTCCAAACACACCCCCTGCACAACTCCACCGGGGAAGGTGCCAGACAGGAGTTCTCCCGGTAGTTTCTACATTGATCCGGTAGGCATCTGAAAGATACCACAAAAGATGTTCTACCTGCTTTCTGGGCTGAGATGGGGAATCGCTGAATTTTGGACTCGGCCGGTGACAAAATGTTCCAAACACACCCCATGCACAACTCCACCGGGGAAGGTGCCAGACAGGAGTTCTCCTGGTAGTTTTTACACTACCTTGGTAGGCATTTGAAAGGCACCACAAAAGTTGTTCTTCCTGCTTTCTGGGCTGAGATGGGGAACCGCTGAATTTTGGAGTCGGCCGGTGACAAAATGTTCCAAACACACCCCATGCACAACTCCACCGGGGAAGGTGCCAGACAGGAGTTCTCTTGGTAGTTTTTACACTACCTTGGTAGGCATCTAAAAGACACCACAAAAGTTGTTCTACCTGCTTTCTGGGCTGAGATGGGGAAACGCTGAATTTTGGAGTCGGCTGGTGACAAAATGTTCAAAACACACCCCATGCACAACTCCACCGGGGAAGGTGCCAGAAAGGAGTTCTCTTGATAGTTTTTACACTACCTTGGTAGGCATCTGAAAGGCACCACAAAAGTTGTTCTTCCTGCTTTCTGGGCTGTGATGGGCCACCGCTGAATTTTGGAGTCGGCTGGTGACAAAATGTTCCAAACACACCCCATGCACAACACCACCGGGGAAGGTGCCAGGAACGAATTCTGTTGGTAGTTTTTACACTACCTTGGTAGGCAGCTGAAAGGCACAAGAAAAGAAGTTGTACCTGCTTTGTGGACTGAGATGGGGAACCGCTGAATTTTGGAGTCGGCTGGTGGCAAAATGTTCCAAACACACCCCCTGCACAACTCCACCGGGGAAGGTGCCAGACAGGAGTTCTCCCGGTAGTTTTTACATTGATCCGGTAGGCATCTGAAAGATACCACAAAAGATGTTCTACCTGCTTTCTGGGCTGAGATGGGGAAACGCTGAATTTTGGACTCGGCCGGTGACAAAATGTTCCAAACACACCCCATGCACAACTCCACCGGGGAAGGTGCCAGACAGGAGTTCTCCTGGTAGTTTTTACACTACCTTGGTAGGCATCTGAAAGACACCACAAAAGTTGTTCTACCTGCTTTCTGGGCTGAGATGGGGAACCGCTGTATTTTGGACTCGGCCGGTGACAAAATGTTCCAAACACACCCCATGCACAACTCCACCGGGGAAGGTGCCAGACAGGAGTTCTCCTGGTAGTTTTTACACTACCTTGGTAGGCATCTGAAAGACACCACAAAAGTTGTTCTACCTGCTTTCTGGGCTGAGATGGGGGAAACGCTGAATTTTGGAGTCGGCTGGTGACAAAATGTTCCAAACACACCCCATGCACAACTCCACCGGGGAAGGTGCCAGACAGGAGTTCTCTTGATAGTTTTTACACTACCTTGGTAGGCATCTGAAAGACACCACAAAAGTTGTTCTACCTGCTTTCTGGGCTGAGATGGGGAACCGCTGAATTTTGGACTCGGCTGGTGACAAAATGTTCCAAACAAACCCCATGCACAACTCCACCACGGAAGGTGCCAGACAGGAGTTCTCCTGGTAGTTTTTACATTGCTCCGGTAGGCATCTGAAAGACACCACAAAAGTTGTTCTACCTGCTTTCTGGGCTGAGATGGGGAACCGCTGAATTTTGGAGTCGGCCGGTGACAAAATGTTTCACAGACACCCCATGCACAACACCACCGGGGAAGGTGCCAGGAACGAATTCTGTTGGTAGTTTTTACACTACCTTGGTAGGCAGCTGAAAGGCACAAGAAAAGAAGTTGTACCTGCTTTGTGGGCTGAGATGGGGAACCGCTGAATTTTGGAGTCGGCTGGTGACAAAATGTTCCAAACACACCCCCTGCACAACTCCACCGGGGAAGGTGCCAGACAGGAGTTCTCCCGGTAGTTTTTACATTGATCCGGTAGGCATCTGAAAGATACCACAAAAGATGTTCTACCTGCTTTCTGGGCTGAGATGGGGAATCGCTGAATTTTGGACTCGGCCGGTGACAAAATGTTCCAAACACACCCCATGCACAACTCCACCGGGGAAGGTGCCAGACAGGAGTTCTCTTGGTAGTTTTTACACTACCTTGGTAGGCATCTAAAAGACACCACAAAAGTTGTTCTACCTGCTTTCTGGGCTGAGATGGGGAAACGCTGAATTTTGGAGTCGGCTGGTGACAAAATGTTCAAAACACACCCCATGCACAACTCCACCGGGGAAGGTGCCAGAAAGGAGTTCTCTCGGTAGTTTTTACACTACCTTGGTAGGCATTTGAAAGGCACCACAAAAGTTGTTCTTCCTGCTTTCTGGGCTGTGATGGGCCACCGCTGAATTTTGGAGTCGGCTGGTGACAAAATGTTCCAAACACACCCCATGTACAACTCCACCACGGAAGGTGCCAGACAGGAGTTCTCCTGGTAGTTTTTACACTACCTTGGTAGGCATCTGAAAGACACCACAAAAGTTGTTCTACCTGCTTTCTGGGCTGAGATGGGGAATCGCTGAATTTTGGAGTCGGCTGGTGACAAAATGTTCCAAACACACCCCATGTACAACTCCACCGGGGAAGGTGCCAGACAGGAGTTCTCTTGATAGTTTTTACACTACCTTGGTAGGCATCTGAAAGACACCACAAAAGTTGTTCTACCTGCTTTCTGGGCTGAGATGGGGAAA
Source organism: Falco cherrug (assembly GCF_023634085.1). Lineage (NCBI taxonomy): Eukaryota > Metazoa > Chordata > Aves > Falconiformes > Falconidae > Falco > Falco cherrug. The sequence continues at coordinate 60,338 of NW_026599411.1, read as the reverse complement.
CGCTGAATTTTGGAGTCGGCTGGTGACAAAATGTTCCAAACACAACCCATGCACAACTCCACCGGGGAAGGTGCCAGAAAGGAGTTCTCTCGGTAGTTTTTACACTACCTTGGTAGGCATTTGAAAGGCACCACAAAAGTTGTTCTTCCTGCTTTCTGGGCTGTGATGGGCCACCGCTGAATTTTGGAGTCGGCTGGTGACAAAATGTTCCAAACACACCCCATGTACAACTCCACCACGGAAGGTGCCAGACAGGAGTTCTCCTGGTAGTTTTTACACTACCTTGGTAGGCATCTGAAAGACACCACAAAAGTTGTTCTACCTGCTTTCTGGGCTGAGATGGGGAATCGCTGAATTTTGGAGTCGGCTGGTGACAAAATGTTCCAAACACACCCCATGCACAACTCCACCGGGGAAGGTGCCAGACAGGAGTTCTCTTGATAGTTTTTACACTACCTTGGTAGGCATCTGAAAGACACCACAAAAGTTGTTCTACCTGCTTTCTGGGCTGAGATGGGGAACAGCTGAATTTTGGACTCGGCTGGTGACAAAATGTTCCAAACACACCCCATGCACAACACCACCGGGGAAGGTGCCAGGAACGAATTCTTTTGGTAGTTTTTACACTACCTTGGTAGGCAGCTGAAAGGCACAAGAAAAGAAGTTGTACCTGCTTTGTGGACTGAGATGGGGAACCGCTGAATTTTGGAGTCGGCTGGTGGCAAAATGTTCCAAACACACCCCCTGCACAACTCCACCGGGGAAGGTGCCAGACAGGAGTTCTCCCGGTAGTTTTTACATTGATCCGGTAGGCATCTGAAAGATACCACAAAAGATGTTCTACCTGCTTTCTGGGCTGAGATGGGGAACCGCTGAATTTTGGACTCGGCCGGTGACAAAATGTTCCAAACACACCCCATGCACAACTCCACCGGGGAAGGTGCCAGACAGGAGTTCTCCTGGTAGTTTTTACACTACCTTGGTAGGCATCTGAAAGACACCACAAAAGTTGTTCTACCTGCTTTCTGGGCTGAGATGGGGAACCGCTGTATTTTGGACTCGGCCGGTGACAAAATGTTCCAAACACACCCCATGCACAACTCCACCGGGGAAGGTGCCAGACAGGAGTTCTCCTGGTAGTTTTTACACTACCTTGGTAGGCATCTGAAAGACACCACAAAAGTTGTTCTACCTGCTTTCTGGGCTGAGATGGGGAAACGCTGAATTTTGGAGTCGGCTGGTGACAAAATGTTCCAAACACACCCCATGCACAACTCCACCGGGGAAGGTGCCAGACAGGAGTTCTCTTGATAGTTTTTACACTACCTTGGTAGGCATCTGAAAGACACCACAAAAGTTGTTCTACCTGCTTTCTGGGCTGAGATGGGGAACCGCTGAATTTTGGACTCGGCTGGTGACAAAATGTTCCAAACAAACCCCATGCACAACTCCACCACGGAAGGTGCCAGACAGGAGTTCTCCTGGTAGTTTTTACATTGCTCCGGTAGGCATCTGAAAGACACCACAAAAGTTGTTCTACCTGCTTTCTGGGCTGAGATGGGGAACCGCTGAATTTTGGAGTCGGCCGGTGACAAAATGTTTCACAGACACCCCATGCACAACACCACCGGGGAAGGTGCCAGGAACGAATTCTGTTGGTAGTTTTTACACTACCTTGGTAGGCAGCTGAAAGGCACAAGAAAAGAAGTTGTACCTGCTTTGTGGGCTGAGATGGGGAACCGCTGAATTTTGGAGTCGGCTGGTGACAAAATGTTCCAAACACACCCCCTGCACAACTCCACCGGGGAAGGTGCCAGACAGGAGTTCTCCCGGTAGTTTTTACATTGATCCGGTAGGCATCTGAAAGATACCACAAAAGATGTTCTACCTGCTTTCTGGGCTGAGATGGGGAATCGCTGAATTTTGGACTCGGCCGGTGACAAAATGTTCCAAACACACCCCATGCACAACTCCACCGGGGAAGGTGCCAGACAGGAGTTCTCCTGGTAGTTTTTACACTACCTTGGTAGGCATTTGAAAGGCACCACAAAAGTTGTTCTTCCTGCTTTCTGGGCTGAGATGGGGAACCGCTGAATTTTGGAGTCGGCCGGTGACAAAATGTTCCAAACACACCCCATGCACAACTCCACCGGGGAAGGTGCCAGACAGGAGTTCTCTTGGTAGTTTTTACACTACCTTGGTAGGCATCTAAAAGACACCACAAAAGTTGTTCTACCTGCTTTCTGGGCTGAGATGGGGAAACGCTGAATTTTGGAGTCGGCTGGTGACAAAATGTTCAAAACACACCCCATGCACAACTCCACCGGGGAAGGTGCCAGAAAGGAGTTCTCTCGGTAGTTTTTACACTACCTTGGTAGGCATTTGAAAGGCACCACAAAAGTTGTTCTTCCTGCTTTCTGGGCTGTGATGGGCCACCGCTGAATTTTGGAGTCGGCTGGTGACAAAATGTTCCAAACACACCCCATGTACAACTCCACCACGGAAGGTGCCAGACAGGAGTTCTCCTGGTAGTTTTTACACTACCTTGGTAGGCATCTGAAAGACACCACAGAAGTTGTTCTACCTGCTTTCTGGGCTGAGATGGGGAATCGCTGAATTTTGGAGTCGGCCGGTGACAAAATGTTCCAAACACACCCCATGCACAACTCCACCGGGGAAGGTGCCAGACAGGAGTTCTCTTAGTAGTTTTTACACTACCTTGGTAGGCATCTGAAAGACACCACAAAAGTTGTTCTACCTGCTTTCTGGGCTGAGATGGGGAAACGCTGAATTTTGGAGTCGGCTGGTGACAAAATGTTCCAAACACACCCCATGCACAACTCCACCGGGGAAGGTGCCAGACAGGAGTTCTCTTGATAGTTTTTACACTACCTTGGTAGGCATCTGAAAGACACCACAAAAGTTGTTCTACCTGCTTTCTGGGCTGAGATGGGGAACAGCTGAATTTTGGACTCGGCTGGTGACAAAATGTTCCAAACACACCCCATGCACAACACCACCGGGGAAGGTGCCAGGAACGAATTCTTTTGGTAGTTTTTACACTACCTTGGTAGGCAGCTGAAAGGCACAAGAAAAGAAGTTGTACCTGCTTTGTGGACTGAGATGGGGAACCGCTGAATTTTGGAGTCGGCTGGTGGCAAAATGTTCCAAACACACCCCCTGCACAACTCCACCGGGGAAGGTGACAGACAGGAGTTCTCCCGGTAGTTTTTACATTGATCCGGTAGGCATCTGAAAGATACCACAAAAGATGTTCTACCTGCTTTCTGGGCTGAGATGGGGAAACGCTGAATTTTGGAGTCGGCTGGTGACAAAATGTTCCAAACACACCCCATGCACAACTCCACCGGGGAAGGTGCCAGACAGGAGTTCTCCTGGTAGTTTTTACACTACCTTGGTAGGCATCTGAAAGACACCACAAAAGTTGTTCTACCTGCTTTCTGGGCTGAGATGGGGAACCGCTGTATTTTGGACTCGGCCGGTGACAAAATGTTCCAAACACACCCCATGCACAACTCCACCGGGGAAGGTGCCAGACAGGAGTTCTCCTGGTAGTTTTTACACTACCTTGGTAGGCATCTGAAAGACACCACAAAAGTTGTTCTACCTGCTTTCTGGGCTGAGATGGGGAAACGCTGAATTTTGGAGTCGGCTGGTGACAAAATGTTCCAAACACACCCCATGCACAACTCCACTGGGGAAGGTGCCAGACAGGAGTTCTCTTGATAGTTTTTACACTACCTTGGTAGGCATCTGAAAGACACCACAAAAGTTGTTCTACCTGCTTTCTGGGCTGAGATGGGGAACCGCTGAATTTTGGACTCGGCTGGTGACAAAATGTTCCAAACAAACCCCATGCACAACTCCACCACGGAAGGTGCCAGACAGGAGTTCTCCTGGTAGTTTTTACATTGCTCCGGTAGGCATCTGAAAGACACCACAAAAGTTGTTCTACCTGCTTTCTGGGCTGAGATGGGGAACCGCTGAATTTTGGAGTCGGCTGGTGAAAAAATGTTTCACAGACACCCCATGCACAACACCACCGGGGAAGGTGCCAGGAACGAATTCTGTTGGTAGTTTTTACACTACCTTGGTAGGCAGCTGAAAGGCACAAGAAAAGAAGTTGTACCTGCTTTGTGGGCTGAGATGGGGAACCGCTGAATTTTGGAGTCGGCTGGTGGCAAAATGTTCCAAACACACCCCCTGCACAACTCCACCGGGGAAGGTGCCAGACAGGAGTTCTCCCGGTAGTTTTTACATTGATCCGGTAGGCATCTGAAAGATACCACAAAAGATGTTCTACCTGCTTTCTGGGCTGAGATGGGGAATCGCTGAATTTTGGACTCGGCCGGTGACAAAATGTTCCAAACACACCCCATGCACAACTCCACCGGGGAAGGTGCCAGACAGGAGTTCTCCTGGTAGTTTTTACACTACCTTGGTAGGCATTTGAAAGGCACCACAAAAGTTGTTCTTCCTGCTTTCTGGGCTGAGATGGGGAACCGCTGAATTTTGGAGTCGGCCGGTGACAAAATGTTCCAAACACACCCCATGCACAACTCCACCGGGGAAGGTGCCAGACAGGAGTTCTCTTGGTAGTTTTTACACTACCTTGGTAGGCATCTAAAAGACACCACAAAAGTTGTTCTACCTGCTTTCTGGGCTGAGATGGGGAATCGCTGAATTTTGGAGTCGTCTGGTGACAAAATGTTCAAAACACACCCCATGCACAACTCCACCGGGGAAGGTGCCAGAAAGGAGTTCTCTCGGTAGTTTTTACACTACCTTGGTAGGCATTTGAAAGGCACCACAAAAGTTGTTCTTCCTGCTTTCTGGGCTGTGATGGGCCACCGCTGAATTTTGGAGTCGGCTGGTGACAAAATGTTCCAAACACACCCCATGTACAACTCCACCACGGAAGGTGCCAGACAGGAGTTCTCCTGGTAGTTTTTACACTACCTTGGTAGGCATCTGAAAGACACCACAGAAGTTGTTCTACCTGCTTTCTGGGCTGAGATGGGGAATCGCTGAATTTTGGAGTCGGCCGGTGACAAAATGTTCCAAACACAACCCATGCAAAACTCCACCGGGGAAGGTGCCAGACAGGAGTTCTCTTAGTAGTTTTTACACTACCTTGGTAGGCATCTGAAAGACACCACAAAAGTTGTTCTACCTGCTTTCTGGGCTGAGATGGGGAAACGCTGAATTTTGGAGTCGGCTGGTGACAAAATGTTCCAAACACACCCCATGCACAACTCCACCGGGGAAGGTGCCAGACAGGAGTTCTCTTGATAGTTTTTACACTACCTTGGTAGGCATCTGAAAGACACCACAAAAGTTGTTCTACCTGCTTTCTGGGCTGAGATGGGGAACAGCTGAATTTTGGACTCGGCTGGTGACAAAATGTTCCAAACACACCCCATGCACAACACCACCGGGGAAGGTGCCAGGAACGAATTCTTTTGGTAGTTTTTACACTACCTTGGTAGGCAGCTGAAAGGCACAAGAAAAGAAGTTGTACCTGCTTTGTGGACTGAGATGGGGAACCGCTGAATTTTGGAGTCGGCTGGTGGCAAAATGTTCCAAACACACCCCCTGCACAACTCCACCGGGGAAGGTGCCAGACAGGAGTTCTCCCGGTAGTTTTTACATTGATCCGGTAGGCATCTGAAAGATACCACAAAAGATGTTCTACCTGCTTTCTGGGCTGAGATGGGGAAACGCTGAATTTTGGACTCGGCCGGTGACAAAATGTTCCAAACACACCCCATGCACAACTCCACCGGGGAAGGTGCCAGACAGGAGTTCTCCTGGTAGTTTTTACACTACCTTGGTAGGCATCTGAAAGACACCACAAAAGTTGTTCTACCTGCTTTCTGGGCTGAGATGGGGAACCGCTGTATTTTGGACTCGGCCGGTGACAAAATGTTCCAAACACACCCCATACACAACTCCACCGGGGAAGGTGCCAGGAACGAATTCTGTTGGTAGTTTTTACACTACCTTGGTAGGCATTTGAAAGGCACCACAAAAGTTGTTCTTCCTGCTTTCTGGGCTGTGATGGGCCACCGCTGAATTTTGGAGTCGGCTGGTGACAAAATGTTCCAAACACACCCCATGTACAACTCCACCACGGAAGGTGCCAGACAGGAGTTCTCCTGATAGTTTTTACACTACCTTGGTAGGCTTCTGAAAGACACCACAGAAGTTGTTCTACCTGCTTTCTGGGCTGAGATGGGGAATCGCTGAATTTTGGACTCGGCCGGTGACAAAATGTTCCAAACACAACCCATGCACAACTCCACCGGGGAAGGTGCCAGACAGGAGTTCTCTTAGTAGTTTTTACACTACCTTGGTAGGCATCTGAAAGACACCACAAAAGTTGTTCTACCTGCTTTCTGGGCTGAGATGGGGAAACGCTGAATTTTGGAGTCGGCTGGTGACAAAATGTTCCAAACACACCCCATGCACAACTCCACCACGGAAGGTGCCAGACAGGAGTTCTCCTGGTAGTTTTTACATTGCTCCGGTAGGCATCTGAAAGACACCACAAAAGTTGTTCTACCTGCTTTCTGGGCTGAGATGGGGAACCGCTGAATTTTGGAGTCGGCCGGTGACAAAATGTTTCACAGACACCCCATGCACAACTCCACCGGGGAAGGTGCCAGGAACGAATTCTGTTGGTAGTTTTTACACTACCTTGGTAGGCAGCTGAAAGGCACAAGAAAAGAAGTTGTACCTGCTTTGTGGGCTGAGATGGGGAACAGCTGAATTTTGGAGTCGGCTGGTGGCAAAATGTTCCAAACACACCCCCTGCACAACTCCACCGGGGAAGGTGCCAGACAGGAGTTCTCCCGGTAGTTTTTACATTGATCCGGTAGGCATCTGAAAGATACCACAAAAGATGTTCTACCTGCTTTCTGGGCTGAGATGGGGAACCGCTGAATTTTGGACTCGGCTGGTGACAAAATGTTCCAAACACACCCCATGCACAACTCCACCGGGGAAGGTGCCAGGCAGGAGTTCTCCCGGTAGTTTTTACACTACCTTGGTAGGCACCTGAAAGGCAGCACAAAAGTTGTTCTACCTGCTTTGTGGGCTGAGATGGGGAACCGCTGAATTTTGGACTCGGCCGGTGACAAAATGTTCCAAACACACCCCATGCACAACTCCACCGGGGAAGGTGCCAGACAGGAGTTCTCCTGGTAGTTTTTACACTACCTTGGTAGGCATCTGAAAGACACCACAAAAGTTGTTCTACCTGCTTTCTGGGCTGAGATGGGGAACCGCTGAATTTTGGAGTCGGCCGGTGACAAAATGTTCCAAACACACCCCATGCACAACTCCACCGGGGAAGGTGCCAGACAGGAGTTCTCCTGGTAGTTTTTACACTACCTTGGTAGGCATCTGAAAGACACCACAAAAGTTGTTCTACCTGCTTTCTGGGCTGAGATGGGGAAACGCTGAATTTTGGACTCGGCTGGTGACAAAATGTTCCAAACACACCCCATGCACAACTCCACCGGGGAAGGTGCCAGACAGGAGTTCTCTTGATAGTTTTTACACTACCTTGGTAGGCATCTGAAAGACACCACAAAAGTTGTTCTACCTGCTTTCTGGGCTGAGATGGGGAACAGCTGAATTTTGGAGTCGGCTGGTGACAAAATGTTCCAAACACACCCCATGCACAACTCCACCACGGAAGGTGCCAGACAGGAGTTCTCTTGGTAGTTTTTACACTACCTTGGTAGGCATCTGAAAGGCACCACAAAAGTTGTTCTACCTGCTTTCTGGGCTGAGATGGGGAAACGCTGAATTTTGGAGTCGGCTGGTGACAAAATGTTCCAAACACACCCCATGTACAACTCCACCACGGAAGGTGCCAGACAGGAGTTCTCCTGGTAGTTTTTACACTACCTTGGTAGGCATCTGAAAGACACCACAGAAGTTGTTCTACCTGCTTTCTGGGCTGAGATGGGGAATCGCTGAATTTTGGACTCGGCCGGTGACAAAATGTTCCAAACACACCCCATGCACAACTCCACCGGGGAAGGTGCCAGACAGGAGTTCTCCTGGTAGTTTTTACACTACCTTGGTAGGCATTTGAAAGGCACCACAAAAGTTGTTCTTCCTGCTTTCTGGGCTGAGATGGGGAACCGCTGAATTTTGGAGTCGGCCGGTGACAAAATGTTCCAAACACACCCCATGCACAACTCCACCGGGGAAGGTGCCAGACAGGAGTTCTCCTGGTAGTTTTTACACTACCTTGGTAGGCATTTGAAAGGCACCACAAAAGTTGTTCTTCCTGCTTTCTGGGCTGTGATGGGCCACCGCTGAATTTTGGAGTCGGCTGGTGACAAAATGTTCCAAACACACCCCATGCACAACTCCACCACGGAAGGTGCCAGACAGGAGTTCTCCCGGTAGTTTTTACACTACCTTGGTAGGCAGCTGAAAGACACCACAGAAGTTGTTCTACCTGCTTTCTGGGCTGAGATGGGGAACCGCTGAATTTTGGAGTCGGCCGGTGACAAAATGTTCCAAACACACCCCATGCACAACTCCACCGGGGAAGGTGCCAGACAGGAGTTCTCCTGGTAGTTTTTACACTACCTTGGTAGGCAGCTGAAAGACACCACAAAAGTTGTTGTACCTGCTTTGTGGGCTGAGATGGGGAAACGCTGAATTTTGGAGTCGGCTGGTGACAAAATGTTCCAAACACACCCCATGCACAACTCCACCACGGAAGGTGCCAGACAGGAGTTCTCCTGGTAGTTTTTACATTGCTCCGGTAGGCATCTGAAAGACACCACAAAAGTTGTTCTACCTGCTTTCTGGGCTGAGATGGGGAACCGCTGAATTTTGGAGTCGGCCGGTGACAAAATGTTTCACAGACACCCCATGCACAACTCCACCGGGGAAGGTGCCAGGAACGAATTCTGTTGGTAGTTTTTACACTACCTTGGTAGGCAGCTGAAAGGCACAAGAAAAGAAGTTGTACCTGCTTTGTGGGCTGAGATGGGGAACAGCTGAATTTTGGAGTCGGCTGGTGGCAAAATGTTCCAAACACACCCCCTGCACAACTCCACCGGGGAAGGTGCCAGACAGGAGTTCTCCTGGTAGTTTTTACATTGATCCGGTAGGCATCTGATAGACACCACAAAAGTTGTTCTACCTGCTTTCTGGGCTGAGATGGGGAACCGCTGAATTTTGGACTCGGCTGGTGACAAAATGTTCCAAACACACCCCATGCACAACTCCACCGGGGAAGGTGCCAGACAGGAGTTCTCCCGGTAGTTTTTACACTACCTTGGTAGGCACCTGAAAGGCAGCACAAAAGTTGTTCTACCTGCTTTGTGGGCTGAGATGGGGAACCGCTGAATTTTGGACTCGGCCGGTGACAAAATGTTCCAAACACACCCCATGCACAACTCCACCGGGGAAGGTGCCAGACAGGAGTTCTCCTGGTAGTTTTTACACTACCTTGGTAGGCATCTGAAAGACACCACAAAAGTTGTTCTACCTGCTTTCTGGGCTGAGATGGGGAACCGCTGAATTTTGGACTCGGCCGGTGACAAAATGTTCCAAACACACCCCATGCACAACTCCACCGGGGAAGGTGCCAGACAGGAGTTCTCCTGATAGTTTTTACACTACCTTGGTAGGCATCTGAAAGACACCACAAAAGTTGTTCTACCTGCTTTCTGGGCTGAGATGGGGAAACGCTGAATTTTGGAGTCGGCTGGTGATAAAATGTTCCAAACACACCCCATGCACAACTCCACCGGGGAAGGTGCCAGACAGGAGTTCTCTTGATAGTTTTTACACTACCTTGGTAGGCATCTGAAAGACACCACAAAAGTTGTTCTACCTGCTTTCTGGGCTGAGATGGGGAACAGCTGAATTTTGGACTCGGCTGGTGACAAAATGTTCCAAACACACCCCATGCACAACTCCACCGGGGAAGGTGCCAGACAGGAGTTCTCCTGGTAGTTTTTACATTGCTCCGGTAGGCATCTGAAAGACACCACAAAAGTTGTTCTACCTGCTTTCTGGGCTGAGATGGGGAACCGCTGAATTTTGGAGTCGGCCGGTGACAAAATGTTTCACAGACACCCCATGCACAACACCACCGGGGAAGGTGCCAGGAACGAATTCTGTTGGTAGTTTTTACACTACCTTGGTAGGCAGCTGAAAGGCACAAGAAAAGAAGTTGTACCTGCTTTGTGGACTGAGATGGGGAACCGCTGAATTTTGGAGTCGGCTGGTGGCAAAATGTTCCAAACACACCCCATGCACAACTCCACCGGGGAAGGTGCCAGACAGGAGTTCTCCCGGTAGTTTTTACATTGATCCGGTAGGCATCTGAAAGATACCACAAAAGATGTTCTACCTGCTTTCTGGGCTGAGATGGGGAAACGCTGAATTTTGGACTCGGCTGGTGACAAAATGTTCCAAACACACCCCATGCACAACTCCACCACGGAAGGTGCCAGACAGGAGTTCTCTTGGTAGTTTTTACACTACCTTGGTAGGCATCTAAAAGGCACCACAAAAGTTGTTCTACCTGCTTTCTGGGCTGAGATGGGGAACGGCTGAATTTTGGAGTCGGCTGGTGACAAAATGTTCCAAACACACCCCATGTACAACTCCACCACGGAAGGTGCCAGACAGGAGTTCTCCTGGTAGTTTTTACACTACCTTGGTAGGCATCTGAAAGACACCACAGAAGTTGTTCTACCTGCTTTCTGGGCTGAGATGGGGAATCGCTGAATTTTGGACTCGGCCGGTGACAAAATGTTCCAAACACACCCCATGCACAACTCCACCGGGGAAGGTGCCAGACAGGAGTTCTCCTGGTAGTTTTTACACTACCTTGGTAGGCATTTGAAAGGCACCACAAAAGTTGTTCTTCCTGCTTTCTGGGCTGAGATGGGGAACCGCTGAATTTTGGAGTCGGCCGGTGACAAAATGTTCCAAACACACCCCATGCACAACTCCACCGGGGAAGGTGCCAGACAGGAGTTCTCTTGGTAGTTTTTACACTACCTTGGTAGGCATCTAAAAGACACCACAGAAGTTGTTCTACCTGCTTTCTGGGCTGAGATGGGGAATCGCTGAATTTTGGAGTCGGCTGGTGACAAAATGTTCAAAACACACCCCATGCACAACTCCACCGGGGAAGGTGCCAGACAGGAGTTCTCTCGGTAGTTTTTACACTACCTTGGTAGGCATTTGAAAGGCACCACAAAAGTTGTTCTTCCTGCTTTCTGGGCTGTGATGGGCCACCGCTGAATTTTGGAGTCGGCTGGTGACAAAATGTTCCAAACACACCCCATGTACAACTCCACCACGGAAGGTGCCAGGAACGAATTCTTTTGGTAGTTTTTACACTACCTTGGTAGGCATCTGAAAGACACCACAGAAGTTGTTCTACCTGCTTTCTGGGCTGAGATGGGGAATCGCTGAATTTTGGAGTCGGCCGGTGACAAAATGTTCCAAACACAACCCATGCAAAACTCCACCGGGGAAGGTGCCAGACAGGAGTTCTCTTAGTAGTTTTTACACTACCTTGGTAGGCATCTGAAAGACACCACAAAAGTTGTTCTACCTGCTTTCTGGGCTGAGATGGGGAAACGCTGAATTTTGGAGTCGGCTGGTGACAAAATGTTCCAAACACACCCCATGCACAACTCCACCACGGAAGGTGCCAGACAGGAGTTCTCCTGGTAGTTTTTACATTGCTCCGGTAGGCATCTGAAAGACACCACAAAAGTTGTTCTACCTGCTTTCTGGGCTGAGATGGGGAACCGCTGAATTTTGGAGTCGGCCGGTGACAAAATGTTTCACAGACACCCCATGCACAACTCCACCGGGGAAGGTGCCAGGAACGAATTCTGTTGGTAGTTTTTACACTACCTTGGTAGGCAGCTGAAAGGCACAAGAAAAGAAGTTGTACCTGCTTTGTGGGCTGAGATGGGGAACCGCTGAATTTTGGACTCGGCTGGTGGCAAAATGTTCCAAACACACCCCCTGCACAACTCCACCGGGGAAGGTGCCAGACAGGAGTTCTCCCGGTAGTTTTTACATTGATCCGGTAGGCATCTGAAAGATACCACAAAAGATGTTCTACCTGCTTTCTGGGCTGAGATGGGGAACCGCTGAATTTTGGACTCGGCTGGTGACAAAATGTTCCAAACACACCCCATGCACAACTCCACCGGGGAAGGTGCCAGACAGGAGTTCTCCCGGTAGTTTTTACACTACCTTGGTAGGCAGCTGAAAGACACCACAGAAGTTGTTCTACCTGCTTTCTGGGCTGAGATGGGGAACCGCTGAATTTTGGAGTCGGCCGGTGACAAAATGTTCCAAACACACCCCATGCACAACTCCACCGGGGAAGGTGCCAGACAGGAGTTCTCTTAGTAGTTTTTACACTACCTTGTTAGGCTTCTGAAAGACACCACAGAAGTTGTTCTACCTGCTTTCTGGGCTGAGATGGGGAACCGCTGAATTTTGGAGTCGGCCGGTGACAAAATGTTTCACAGACACCCCATACACAACTCCACCGGGGAAGGTGCCAGACAGGAGTTCTCCCGGTAGTTTTTACACTACCTTTGTAGGCATCTGAAAGACACCACAGAAGTTGTTCTACCTGCTTTCTGGGCTGAGATGGGGAATCGCTGAATTTTGGACTCGGCCGGTGACAAAATGTTCCAAACACACCCCATGCACAACTCCACCGGGGAAGGTGCCAGACAGGAGTTCTCTTGGTAGTTTTTACACTACCTTGGTAGGCAGCTGAAAGGCACCACAAAAGTTGTTCTACCTGCTTTCTGGGCTGAGATGGGGAAACGCTGAATTTTGGAGTCGGCTGGTGACAAAATGTTCAAAACACACCCCATGCACAACTCCACCGGGGAAGGTGCCAGAAAGGAGTTCTCTCGGTAGTTTTTACACTACCTTGGTAGGCATTTGAAAGGCACCACAAAAGTTGTTCTTCCTGCTTTCTGGGCTGTGATGGGCCACCGCTGAATTTTGGAGTCGGCTGGTGACAAAATGTTCCAAACACACCCCATGCACAACTCCACCGGGGAAGGTGCCAGACAGGAGTTCTCCTGGTAGTTTTTACATTGCTCCGGTAGGCATCTGAAAGACACCACAGAAGTTGTTCTACCTGCTTTCTGGGCTGAGATGGGGAATCGCTGAATTTTGGAGTCGGCCGGTGACAAAATGTTCCAAACACAACCCATGCAAAACTCCACCGGGGAAGGTGCCAGACAGGAGTTCTCTTAGTAGTTTTTACACTACCTTGGTAGGCATCTGAAAGACACCACAAAAGTTGTTCTACCTGCTTTCTGGGCTGAGATGGGGAAACGCTGAATTTTGGACTCGGCTGGTGACAAAATGTTCCAAACACACCCCATGCACAACTCCACCACGGAAGGTGCCAGACAGGAGTTCTCCTGGTAGTTTTTACATTGCTCCGGTAGGCATCTGAAAGACACCACAAAAGTTGTTCTACCTGCTTTCTGGGCTGAGATGGGGAACCGCTGAATTTTGGAGTCGGCTGGTGACAAAATGTTCCAAACACACCCCATACACAACTCCACCGGGGAAGGTGCCAGGAACGAATTCTGTTGGTAGTTTTTACACTACCTTGGTAGGCAGCTGAAAGGCACAAGAAAAGAAGTTGTACCTGCTTTGTGGGCTGAGATGGGGAACCGCTGAATTTTGGAGTCGGCTGGTGGCAAAATGTTCCAAACACACCCCCTGCACAACTCCACCGGGGAAGGTGCCAGACAGGAGTTCTCCCGGTAGTTTTTACATTGATCCGGTAGGCATCTGAAAGATACCACAAAAGATGTTCTACCTGCTTTCTGGGCTGAGATGGGGAACCGCTGAATTTTGGACTCGGCTGGTGACAAAATGTTCCAAACACACCCCATGCACAACTCCACCGGGGAAGGTGCCAGACAGGAGTTCTCAAGGTAGTTTTTACACTACCTTGGTAGGCAGCTGAAAGACACCACAGAAGTTGTTCTACCTGCTTTCTGGGCTGAGATGGGGAACCGCTGAATTTTGGACTCGGCCGGTGACAAAATGTTCCAAACACACCCCATGCACAACTCCACCGGGGAAGGTGCCAGACAGGAGTTCTCCTGGTAGTTTTTACACTACCTTGGTAGGCTTCTGAAAGACACCACAGAAGTTGTTCTACCTGCTTTCTGGGCTGAGATGGGGAACCGCTGAATTTTGGAGTCGGCCGGTGACAAAATGTTACACAGACACCCCATACACAACTCCACCGGGGAAGGTGCCAGACAGGAGTTCTCCCGGTAGTTTTTACACTACCTTTGTAGGCATCTGAAAGACACCACAGAAGTTGTTCTACCTGCTTTCTGGGCTGAGATGGGGAATCGCTGAATTTTGGACTCGGCCGGTGACAAAATGTTCCAAACACAACCCATGCAAAACTCCACCGGGGAAGGTGCCAGACAGGAGTTCTCCTGGTAGTTTTTACACTACCTTGGTAGGCATTTGAAAGGCACCACAAAAGTTGTTCTACCTGCTTTCTGGGCTGAGATGGGGAACAGCTGAATTTTGGACTCGGCTGGTGACAAAATGTTCCAAACACACCCCATGCACAACTCCACCGGGGAAGGTGCCAGACAGGAGTTCTCCTGGTAGTTTTTACATTGCTCCGGTAGGCATCTGAAAGACACCACAAAAGTTGTTCTACCTGCTTTCTGGGCTGAGATGGGGAAACGCTGAATTTTGGAGTCGGCTGGTGACAAAATGTTCCAAACACACCCCATGCACAACTCCACCACGGAAGGTGCCAGACAGGAGTTCTCCTGGTAGTTTTTACATTGCTCCGGTAGGCATCTGAAAGACACCACAAAAGTTGTTCTACCTGCTTTCTGGGCTGAGATGGGGAACCGCTGAATTTTGGAGTCGGCCGGTGACAAAATGTTTCACAGACACCCCATGCACAACTCCACCGGGGAAGGTGCCAGGAACGAATTCTGTTGGTAGTTTTTACACTACCTTGGTAGGCATCTGAAAGACACCACAGAAGTTGTTCTACCTGCTTTCTGGGCTGAGATGGGGAATCGCTGAATTTTGGAGTCGGCCGGTGACAAAATGTTCCAAACACAACCCATGCAAAACTCCACCGGGGAAGGTGCCAGACAGGAGTTCTCTTAGTAGTTTTTACACTACCTTGGTAGGCATCTGAAAGACACCACAAAAGTTGTTCTACCTGCTTTCTGGGCTGAGATGGGGAAACGCTGAATTTTGGAGTCGGCTGGTGACAAAATGTTCCAAACACACCCCATGCACAACTCCACCACGGAAGGTGCCAGACAGGAGTTCTCCTGGTAGTTTTTACATTGCTCCGGTAGGCATCTGAAAGACACCACAAAAGTTGTTCTACCTGCTTTCTGGGCTGAGATGGGGAACCGCTGAATTTTGGAGTCGGCCGGTGACAAAATGTTTCACAGACACCCCATGCACAACTCCACCGGGGAAGGTGCCAGGAACGAATTCTGTTGGTAGTTTTTACACTACCTTGGTAGGCAGCTGAAAGGCACAAGAAAAGAAGTTGTACCTGCTTTGTGGGCTGAGATGGGGAACCGCTGAATTTTGGACTCGGCTGGTGGCAAAATGTTCCAAACACACCCCCTGCACAACTCCACCGGGGAAGGTGCCAGACAGGAGTTCTCCCGGTAGTTTTTACATTGATCCGGTAGGCATCTGAAAGATACCACAAAAGATGTTCTACCTGCTTTCTGGGCTGAGATGGGGAACCGCTGAATTTTGGACTCGGCTGGTGACAAAATGTTCCAAACACACCCCATGCACAACTCCACCGGGGAAGGTGCCAGACAGGAGTTCTCCCGGTAGTTTTTACACTACCTTGGTAGGCAGCTGAAAGACACCACAGAAGTTGTTCTACCTGCTTTCTGGGCTGAGATGGGGAACCGCTGAATTTTGGAGTCGGCCGGTGACAAAATGTTCCAAACACACCCCATGCACAACTCCACCGGGGAAGGTGCCAGACAGGAGTTCTCTTAGTAGTTTTTACACTACCTTGTTAGGCTTCTGAAAGACACCACAGAAGTTGTTCTACCTGCTTTCTGGGCTGAGATGGGGAACCGCTGAATTTTGGAGTCGGCCGGTGACAAAATGTTTCACAGACACCCCATACACAACTCCACCGGGGAAGGTGCCAGACAGGAGTTCTCCCGGTAGTTTTTACACTACCTTTGTAGGCATCTGAAAGACACCACAGAAGTTGTTCTACCTGCTTTCTGGGCTGAGATGGGGAATCGCTGAATTTTGGACTCGGCCGGTGACAAAATGTTCCAAACACACCCCATGCACAACTCCACCGGGGAAGGTGCCAGACAGGAGTTCTCTTGGTAGTTTTTACACTACCTTGGTAGGCAGCTGAAAGGCACCACAAAAGTTGTTCTACCTGCTTTCTGGGCTGAGATGGGGAAACGCTGAATTTTGGAGTCGGCTGGTGACAAAATGTTCAAAACACACCCCATGCACAACTCCACCGGGGAAGGTGCCAGAAAGGAGTTCTCTCGGTAGTTTTTACACTACCTTGGTAGGCATTTGAAAGGCACCACAAAAGTTGTTCTTCCTGCTTTCTGGGCTGTGATGGGCCACCGCTGAATTTTGGAGTCGGCTGGTGACAAAATGTTCCAAACACACCCCATGCACAACTCCACCGGGGAAGGTGCCAGACAGGAGTTCTCCTGGTAGTTTTTACATTGCTCCGGTAGGCATCTGAAAGACACCACAGAAGTTGTTCTACCTGCTTTCTGGGCTGAGATGGGGAATCGCTGAATTTTGGAGTCGGCCGGTGACAAAATGTTCCAAACACAACCCATGCAAAACTCCACCGGGGAAGGTGCCAGACAGGAGTTCTCTTAGTAGTTTTTACACTACCTTGGTAGGCATCTGAAAGACACCACAAAAGTTGTTCTACCTGCTTTCTGGGCTGAGATGGGGAAACGCTGAATTTTGGACTCGGCTGGTGACAAAATGTTCCAAACACACCCCATGCACAACTCCACCACGGAAGGTGCCAGACAGGAGTTCTCCTGGTAGTTTTTACATTGCTCCGGTAGGCATCTGAAAGACACCACAAAAGTTGTTCTACCTGCTTTCTGGGCTGAGATGGGGAACCGCTGAATTTTGGAGTCGGCTGGTGACAAAATGTTCCAAACACACCCCATACACAACTCCACCGGGGAAGGTGCCAGGAACGAATTCTGTTGGTAGTTTTTACACTACCTTGGTAGGCAGCTGAAAGGCACAAGAAAAGAAGTTGTACCTGCTTTGTGGGCTGAGATGGGGAACCGCTGAATTTTGGAGTCGGCTGGTGGCAAAATGTTCCAAACACACCCCCTGCACAACTCCACCGGGGAAGGTGCCAGACAGGAGTTCTCCCGGTAGTTTTTACATTGATCCGGTAGGCATCTGAAAGATACCACAAAAGATGTTCTACCTGCTTTCTGGGCTGAGATGGGGAACCGCTGAATTTTGGACTCGGCTGGTGACAAAATGTTCCAAACACACCCCATGCACAACTCCACCGGGGAAGGTGCCAGACAGGAGTTCTCAAGGTAGTTTTTACACTACCTTGGTAGGCAGCTGAAAGACACCACAGAAGTTGTTCTACCTGCTTTCTGGGCTGAGATGGGGAACCGCTGAATTTTGGACTCGGCCGGTGACAAAATGTTCCAAACACACCCCATGCACAACTCCACCGGGGAAGGTGCCAGACAGGAGTTCTCCTGGTAGTTTTTACACTACCTTGGTAGGCTTCTGAAAGACACCACAGAAGTTGTTCTACCTGCTTTCTGGGCTGAGATGGGGAACCGCTGAATTTTGGAGTCGGCCGGTGACAAAATGTTACACAGACACCCCATACACAACTCCACCGGGGAAGGTGCCAGACAGGAGTTCTCCCGGTAGTTTTTACACTACCTTTGTAGGCATCTGAAAGACACCACAGAAGTTGTTCTACCTGCTTTCTGGGCTGAGATGGGGAATCGCTGAATTTTGGACTCGGCCGGTGACAAAATGTTCCAAACACAACCCATGCAAAACTCCACCGGGGAAGGTGCCAGACAGGAGTTCTCCTGGTAGTTTTTACACTACCTTGGTAGGCATTTGAAAGGCACCACAAAAGTTGTTCTACCTGCTTTCTGGGCTGAGATGGGGAACAGCTGAATTTTGGACTCGGCTGGTGACAAAATGTTCCAAACACACCCCATGCACAACTCCACCGGGGAAGGTGCCAGACAGGAGTTCTCCTGGTAGTTTTTACATTGCTCCGGTAGGCATCTGAAAGACACCACAAAAGTTGTTCTACCTGCTTTCTGGGCTGAGATGGGGAACCGCTGAATTTTGGAGTCGGCCGGTGACAAAATGTTTCACAGACACCCCATGCACAACACCACCGGGGAAGGTGCCAGGAACGAATTCTGTTGGTAGTTTTTACACTACCTTGGTAGGCAGCTGAAAGGCACAAGAAAAGAAGTTGTACCTGCTTTGTGGACTGAGATGGGGAACCGCTGAATTTTGGAGTCGGCTGGTGGCAAAATGTTCCAAACACACCCCCTGCACAACTCCACCGGGGAAGGTGCCAGACAGGAGTTCTCCCGGTAGTTTTTACATTGATCCGGTAGGCATCTGAAAGATACCACAAAAGATGTTCTACCTGCTTTCTGGGCTGAGATGGGGAAACGCTGAATTTTGGACTCGGCCGGTGACAAAATGTTCCAAACACACCCCATGCACAACTCCACCGGGGAAGGTGCCAGACAGGAGTTCTCCTGGTAGTTTTTACATTGCTCCGCTAGGCATCTGAAAGACATCACAAAAGTTGTTCTACCTGCTTTCTGGGCTGAGATGGGGAACCGCTGAATTTTGGAGTCGGCCGGTGACAAAATGTTCCAAACACACCCCATGCACAACTCCACCGGGGAAGGTGCCAGACAGGAGTTCTCCTGGTAGTTTTTACACTACCTTGGTAGGCATCTAAAAGGCACCACAAAAGTTGTTCTACCTGCTTTCTGGGCTGAGATGGGGAAACGCTGAATTTTGGAGTCGGCTGGTGACAAAATGTTCCAAACACACCCCATGTACAACTCCACCGGGGAAGGTGCCAGACAGGAGTTCTCCTGGTAGTTTTTACACTACCTTGGTAGGCATCTGAAAGACATCACAGAAGTTGTTCTACCTGCTTTCTGGGCTGAGATGGGGAATCGCTGAATTTTGGACTCGGCCGGTGACAAAATGTTCCAAACACACCCCATGCACAACTCCACCACGGAAGGTGCCAGACAGGAGTTCTCCTGGTAGTTTTTACACTACCTTGGTAGGCATCTGAAAGACACCACAGAAGTTGTTCTACCTGCTTTCTGGGCTGAGAAGGGGAATCGCTGAATTTTGGACTCGGCCGGTGACAAAATGTTCCAAACACACCCCATGCACAACTCCACCGGGGAAGGTGCCAGACAGGAGTTCTCCTGGTAGTTTTTACACTACCTTGGTAGGCATTTGAAAGGCACCACAAAAGTTGTTCTTCCTGCTTTCTGGGCTGAGATGGGGAACCGCTGAATTTTGGAGTCGGCCGGTGACAAAATGTTCCAAACACACCCCCTGCACAACTCCACCGGGGAAGGTGCCAGACAGGAGTTCTCTTGGTAGTTTTTACACTACCTTGGTAGGCATCTAAAAGACACCACAAAAGTTGTTCTACCTGCTTTCTGGGCTGAGATGGGGAACCGCTGAATTTTGGAGTCGGCTGGTGACAAAATGTTCAAAACACACCCCATGCACAACTCCACCGGGGAAGGTGCCAGAAAGGAGTTCTCTCGGTAGTTTTTACACTACCTTGGTAGGCATTTGAAAGGCACCACAAAAGTTGTTCTTCCTGCTTTCTGGGCTGTGATGGGCCACCGCTGAATTTTGGAGTCGGCTGGTGACAAAATGTTCCAAACACACCCCATGTACAACTCCACCACGGAAGGTGCCAGACAGGAGTTCTCCTGGTAGTTTTTACACTACCTTGGTAGGCATCTGAAAGACACCACAGAAGTTGTTCTACCTGCTTTCTGGGCTGAGATGGGGAATCACTGAATTTTGGAGTCGGCCGGTGACAAAATGTTCCAAACACAACCCATGCACAACTCCACCGGGGAAGGTGCCAGACAGGAGTTCTCTTAGTAGTTTTTACACTACCTTGGTAGGCATCTGAAAGACACCACAAAAGTTGTTCTACCTGCTTTCTGGGCTGAGATGGGGAAACGCTGAATTTTGGAGTCGGCTGGTGACAAAATGTTCCAAACACACCCCATGCACAACTCCACCACGGAAGGTGCCAGACAGGAGTTCTCCTGGTAGTTTTTACATTGCTCCGGTAGGCATCTGAAAGACACCACAAAAGTTGTTCTACCTGCTTTCTGGGCTGAGATGGGGAACCGCTGAATTTTGGAGTCGGCCGGTGACAAAATGTTTCACAGACACCCCATGCACAACTCCACCGGGGAAGGTGCCAGGAACGAATTCTGTTGGTAGTTTTTACACTACCTTGGTAGGCAGCTGAAAGGCACAAGAAAAGAAGTTGTACCTGCTTTGTGGGCTGAGATGGGGAACCGCTGAATTTTGGAGTCGGCTGGTGGCAAAATGTTCCAAACACACCCCATGCACAACTCCACCGGGGAAGGTGCCAGACAGGAGTTCTCCCGGTAGTTTTTACATTGATCCGGTAGGCATCTGAAAGATACCACAAAAGATGTTCTACCTGCTTTCTGGGCTGAGATGGGGAACCGCTGAATTTTGGACTCGGCTGGTGACAAAATGTTCCAAACACACCCCATGCACAACTCCACCACGGAAGGTGCCAGACAGGAGTTCTCCCGGTAGTTTTTACACTACCTTGGTAGGCAGCTGAAAGACACCACAAAAGTTGTTCTACCTGCTTTGTGGGCTGAGATGGGGAACCGCTGAATTTTGGAGTCGGCCGGTGAAAAAATGTTCCAAACACACCCCATGCACAACTCCACCGGGGAAGGTGCCAGACAGGAGTTCTCCTGGTAGTTTTTACACTACCTTGGTAGGCATCTGAAAGACACCACAAAAGTTGTTCTACCTGCTTTCTGGGCTGAGATGGGGAACCGCTGAATTTTGGAGTCGGCCGGTGACAAAATGTTCCAAACACACCCCATGCACAACTCCACCGGGGAAGGTGCCAGACAGGAGTTCTCCCGGTAGTTTTTACACTACCTTGGTAGGCATCTAAAAGACACCACAAAAGTTGTTCTACCTGCTTTCTGGGCTGAGATGGGGAAACGCTGAATTTTGGAGTCGGCTGGTGACAAAATGTTCCAAACACACCCCATGCACAACTCCACCGGGGAAGGTGCCAGACAGGAGTTCTCCTGGTAGTTTTTACACTACCTTGGTAGGCATCTGAAAGACACCACAAAAGTTGTTCTACCTGCTTTCTGGGCTGAGATGGGGAAACGCTGAATTTTGGAGTCGGCCGGTGACAAAATGTTCCAAACACACCCCCTGCACAACTCCACCGGGGAAGGTGCCAGACAGGAGTTCTCTTGGTAGTTTTTACACTACCTTGGTAGGCAGCTGAAAGACACCACAAAAGTTGTTCTACCTGCTTTGTGGGCTGAGATGGGGAACCGCTGAATTTTGGAGTCGGCCGGTGACAAAATGTTTCACAGACACCCCATGCACAACTCCACCGGGGAAGGTGCCAGACAGGAGTTCTCCCGGTAGTTTTTGCACTACCTTGGTAGGCATCTGAAAGACACCACAAAAGTTGTTCTACCTGCTTTCTGGGCTGAGATGGGGAATCGCTGAATTTTGGACTCGGCCGGTGACAAAATGTTCCAAACACACCCCATGCACAACTCCACCGGGGAAGGTGCCAGGCAGGAGTTCTCTTGGTAGTTTTTACACTACCTTGGTAGGCAGCTGAAAGGCACCACAAAAGTTGTTCTACCTGCTTTCTGGGCTGAGATGGGGAACCGCTGAATTTTGGACTCGGCCGTTGACAAAATGTTCCAAACACACCCCATGCACAACTCCACCGGGGAAGGTGCCAGACAGGAGTTCTCTTGGTAGTTTTTACACTACCTTGGTAGGCAGCTGAAAGGCACCACAAAAGTTGTTCTACCTGCTTTCTGGGCTGAGATAGGGAACCGCTGAATTTTGGAGTCGGCTGGTGACAAAATGTTCCAAACACACCCCCTGCACAACTCCACCGGGGAAGGTGCCAGACAGGAGTTCTCCTGGTAGTTTTTACATTGCTCCGGTAGGCATCTGAAAGACACCACAAAAGTTGTTCTACCTGCTTTCTGGGCTGAGATAGGGAACCGCTGAATTTTGGAGTCGGCCGGTGACAAAATGTTCCAAACACACCCCCTGCACAACTCCACCGGGGAAGGTGCCAGACAGGAGTTCTCCTGGTAGTTTTTACATTGCTCCGGTAGGCATCTGAAAGACACCACAAAAGTTGTTCTACCTGCTTTCTGGGCTGAGATGGGGAACCGCTGAATTTTGGAGTCGGCTGGTGACAAAATGTTTCACAGACACCCCATGCACAACTCCACCGGGGAAGGTGCCAGACAGGAGTTCTCTTGGTAGTTTTTACACTACCTTGGTAGGCATTTGAAAGGCACCACAAAAGTTGTTCTTCCTGCTTTCTGGGCTGAGATGGGGAACCGCTGAATTTTGGAGTCGGCTGGTGGCAAAATGTTCCAAACACACCCCCTGCACAACTCCACCGGGGAAGGTGCCAGACAGGAGTTCTCCTGGTAGTTTTTACACTACCTTGGTAGGCATCTGAAAGACACCACAAAAGTTGTTCTACCTGCTTTCTGGGCTGAGATGGGGAATCGCTGAATTTTGGAGTCGGCCGGTGACAAAATGTTCCAAACACACCCCATGCACAACTCCACCGGGGAAGGTGCCAGACAGGAGTTCTCCTGGTAGTTTTTACACTACCTTGGTAGGCATTTGAAAGGCACCACAAAAGTTGTTCTTCCTGCTTTCTGGGCTGAGATGGGGAACCGCTGAATTTTGGAGTCGGCCGGTGACAAAATGTTCCAAACACACCCCATGCACAACTCCACCGGGGAAGGTGCCAGACAGGAGTTCTCCCGGTAGTTTTTACACTACCTTGGTAGGCATCTAAAAGACACCACAAAAGTTGTTCTACCTGCTTTCTGGGCTGAGATGGGGAACCGCTGAATTTTGGAGTCGGCTGGTGACAAAATGTTCCAAACACACCCCATGCACAACTCCACCGGGGAAGGTGCCAGACAGGAGTTCTCCTGGTAGTTTTTACACTACCTTGGTTGGCATCTGAAAGACACCACAAAAGTTGTTCTACCTGCTTTCTGGGCTGAGATGGGGAACCGCTGAATTTTGGAGTCGGCCGGTGACAAAATGTTCCAAACACACCCCATGCACAACTCCACCGGGGAAGGTGCCAGACAGGAGTTCTCTTGGTAGTTTTTACACTACCTTGGTAGGCATCTGAAAGACACCACAAAAGTTGTTCTACCTGCTTTCTGGGCTGAGATGGGGAACCGCTGAATTTTGGAGTCGGCCGGTGACAAAATGTTTCACAGACACCCCATGCACAACTCCACCGGGGAAGGTGCCAGACAGGAGTTCTCCCGGTAGTTTTTACACTACCTTGGTAGGCATCTGAAAGACACCACAAAAGTTGTTCTACCTGCTTTCTGGGCTGAGATGGGGAATCGCTGAATTTTGGACTCGGCCGGTGACAAAATGTTCCAAACACACCCCATGCACAACTCCACCGGGGAAGGTGCCAGGCAGGAGTTCTCTTGGTAGTTTTTACACTACCTTGGTAGGCATTTGAAAGGCACCACAAAAGTTGTTCTACCTGCTTTCTGGGCTGAGATGGGGAACCGCTGAATTTTGGACTCGGCCGTTGACAAAATGTTCCAAACACACCCCATGCACAACTCCACCGGGGAAGGTGCCAGACAGGAGTTCTCTTGGTAGTTTTTACACTACCTTGGTAGGCAGCTGAAAGGCACCACAAAAGTTGTTCTACCTGCTTTCTGGGCTGAGATAGGGAACCGCTGAATTTTGGAGTCGGCTGGTGACAAAATGTTCCAAACACACCCCCTGCACAACTCCACCGGGGAAGGTGCCAGACAGGAGTTCTCCTGGTAGTTTTTACATTGCTCCGGTAGGCATCTGAAAGACACCACAAAAGTTGTTCTACCTGCTTTCTGGGCTGAGATAGGGAACCGCTGAATTTTGGAGTCGGCCGGTGACAAAATGTTCCAAACACACCCCCTGCACAACTCCACCGGGGAAGGTGCCAGACAGGAGTTCTCCTGGTAGTTTTTACATTGCTCCGGTAGGCATCTGAAAGACACCACAAAAGTTGTTCTACCTGCTTTCTGGGCTGAGATGGGGAACCGCTGAATTTTGGAGTCGGCCGGTGACAAAATGTTTCACAGACACCCCATGCACAACTCCACCGGGGAAGGTGCCAGACAGGAGTTCTCCTGGTAGTTTTTACACTACCTTGGTAGGCATTTGAAAGGCACCACAAAAGTTGTTCTTCCTGCTTTCTGGGCTGAGATGGGGAACCGCTGAATTTTGGAGTCGGCTGGTGGCAAAATGTTCCAAACACACCCCCTGCACAACTCCACCGGGGAAGGTGCCAGACAGGAGTTCTCTTGGTAGTTTTTACACTACCTTGGTAGGCATCTGAAAGACACCACAAAAGTTGTTCTACCTGCTTTCTGGGCTGAGATGGGGAATCGCTGAATTTTGGAGTCGGCCGGTGACAAAATGTTCCAAACACACCCCATGCACAACTCCACCGGGGAAGGTGCCAGACAGGAGTTCTCCTGGTAGTTTTTACACTACCTTGGTAGGCATTTGAAAGGCACCACAAAAGTTGTTCTTCCTGCTTTCTGGGCTGAGATGGGGAACCGCTGAATTTTGGAGTCGGCCGGTGACAAAATGTTTCACAGACACCCCATGCACAACTCCACCGGGGAAGGTGCCAGGAACGAATTCTGTTGGTAGTTTTTACACTACCTTG
The DNA here is from genome assembly GCF_023634085.1 of Falco cherrug. Taxonomy (NCBI): domain Eukaryota; kingdom Metazoa; phylum Chordata; class Aves; order Falconiformes; family Falconidae; genus Falco; species Falco cherrug. The sequence continues at coordinate 35,170 of NW_026599411.1, read as the reverse complement.
GTAGGCAGCTGAAAGGCACAAGAAAAGAAGTTGTACCTGCTTTGTGGGCTGAGATGGGGAACCGCTGAATTTTGGAGTCGGCTGGTGGCAAAATGTTCCAAACACACCCCATGCACAACTCCACCGGGGAAGGTGCCAGACAGGAGTTCTCCCGGTAGTTTTTACATTGATCCGGTAGGCATCTGAAAGATACCACAAAAGATGTTCTACCTGCTTTCTGGGCTGAGATGGGGAACCGCTGAATTTTGGACTCGGCTGGTGACAAAATGTTCCAAACACACCCCATGCACAACTCCACCACGGAAGGTGCCAGACAGGAGTTCTCCCGGTAGTTTTTACACTACCTTGGTAGGCAGCTGAAAGACACCACAAAAGTTGTTCTACCTGCTTTGTGGGCTGAGATGGGGAACCGCTGAATTTTGGAGTCGGCCGGTGAAAAAATGTTCCAAACACACCCCATGCACAACTCCACCGGGGAAGGTGCCAGACAGGAGTTCTCCTGGTAGTTTTTACACTACCTTGGTAGGCAGCTGAAAGGCACCACAAAAGTTGTTCTACCTGCTTTCTGGGCTGAGATAGGGAACCGCTGAATTTTGGAGTCGGCTGGTGACAAAATGTTCCAAACACACCCCCTGCACAACTCCACCGGGGAAGGTGCCAGACAGGAGTTCTCCTGGTAGTTTTTACATTGCTCCGGTAGGCATCTGAAAGACACCACAAAAGTTGTTCTACCTGCTTTCTGGGCTGAGATAGGGAACCGCTGAATTTTGGAGTCGGCCGGTGACAAAATGTTCCAAACACACCCCCTGCACAACTCCACCGGGGAAGGTGCCAGACAGGAGTTCTCCTGGTAGTTTTTACATTGCTCCGGTAGGCATCTGAAAGACACCACAAAAGTTGTTCTACCTGCTTTCTGGGCTGAGATGGGGAACCGCTGAATTTTGGAGTCGGCCGGTGACAAAATGTTTCACAGACACCCCATGCACAACTCCACCGGGGAAGGTGCCAGACAGGAGTTCTCCTGGTAGTTTTTACACTACCTTGGTAGGCATTTGAAAGGCACCACAAAAGTTGTTCTTCCTGCTTTCTGGGCTGAGATGGGGAACCGCTGAATTTTGGAGTCGGCTGGTGGCAAAATGTTCCAAACACACCCCCTGCACAACTCCACCGGGGAAGGTGCCAGACAGGAGTTCTCTTGGTAGTTTTTACACTACCTTGGTAGGCATCTGAAAGACACCACAAAAGTTGTTCTACCTGCTTTCTGGGCTGAGATGGGGAATCGCTGAATTTTGGAGTCGGCCGGTGACAAAATGTTCCAAACACACCCCATGCACAACTCCACCGGGGAAGGTGCCAGACAGGAGTTCTCCTGGTAGTTTTTACACTACCTTGGTAGGCATTTGAAAGGCACCACAAAAGTTGTTCTTCCTGCTTTCTGGGCTGAGATGGGGAACCGCTGAATTTTGGAGTCGGCCGGTGACAAAATGTTTCACAGACACCCCATGCACAACTCCACCGGGGAAGGTGCCAGGAACGAATTCTGTTGGTAGTTTTTACACTACCTTGGTAGGCAGCTGAAAGGCACAAGAAAAGAAGTTGTACCTGCTTTGTGGGCTGAGATGGGGAACCGCTGAATTTTGGAGTCGGCTGGTGGCAAAATGTTCCAAACACACCCCATGCACAACTCCACCGGGGAAGGTGCCAGACAGGAGTTCTCCCGGTAGTTTTTACATTGATCCGGTAGGCATCTGAAAGATACCACAAAAGATGTTCTACCTGCTTTCTGGGCTGAGATGGGGAACCGCTGAATTTTGGACTCGGCTGGTGACAAAATGTTCCAAACACACCCCATGCACAACTCCACCACGGAAGGTGCCAGACAGGAGTTCTCCCGGTAGTTTTTACACTACCTTGGTAGGCAGCTGAAAGACACCACAAAAGTTGTTCTACCTGCTTTGTGGGCTGAGATGGGGAACCGCTGAATTTTGGAGTCGGCCGGTGAAAAAATGTTCCAAACACACCCCATGCACAACTCCACCGGGGAAGGTGCCAGACAGGAGTTCTCCTGGTAGTTTTTACACTACCTTGGTAGGCATCTGAAAGACACCACAAAAGTTGTTCTACCTGCTTTCTGGGCTGAGATGGGGAACCGCTGAATTTTGGAGTCGGCCGGTGACAAAATGTTCCAAACACACCCCATGCACAACTCCACCGGGGAAGGTGCCAGACAGGAGTTCTCCCGGTAGTTTTTACACTACCTTGGTAGGCATCTAAAAGACACCACAAAAGTTGTTCTACCTGCTTTCTGGGCTGAGATGGGGAAACGCTGAATTTTGGAGTCGGCTGGTGACAAAATGTTCCAAACACACCCCATGCACAACTCCACCGGGGAAGGTGCCAGACAGGAGTTCTCCTGGTAGTTTTTACACTACCTTGGTAGGCATCTGAAAGACACCACAAAAGTTGTTCTACCTGCTTTCTGGGCTGAGATGGGGAAACGCTGAATTTTGGAGTCGGCCGGTGACAAAATGTTCCAAACACACCCCCTGCACAACTCCACCGGGGAAGGTGCCAGACAGGAGTTCTCTTGGTAGTTTTTACACTACCTTGGTAGGCAGCTGAAAGACACCACAAAAGTTGTTCTACCTGCTTTGTGGGCTGAGATGGGGAACCGCTGAATTTTGGAGTCGGCCGGTGACAAAATGTTTCACAGACACCCCATGCACAACTCCACCGGGGAAGGTGCCAGACAGGAGTTCTCCCGGTAGTTTTTGCACTACCTTGGTAGGCATCTGAAAGACACCACAAAAGTTGTTCTACCTGCTTTCTGGGCTGAGATGGGGAATCGCTGAATTTTGGACTCGGCCGGTGACAAAATGTTCCAAACACACCCCATGCACAACTCCACCGGGGAAGGTGCCAGGCAGGAGTTCTCTTGGTAGTTTTTACACTACCTTGGTAGGCAGCTGAAAGGCACCACAAAAGTTGTTCTACCTGCTTTCTGGGCTGAGATGGGGAACCGCTGAATTTTGGACTCGGCCGTTGACAAAATGTTCCAAACACACCCCATGCACAACTCCACCGGGGAAGGTGCCAGACAGGAGTTCTCTTGGTAGTTTTTACACTACCTTGGTAGGCAGCTGAAAGGCACCACAAAAGTTGTTCTACCTGCTTTCTGGGCTGAGATAGGGAACCGCTGAATTTTGGAGTCGGCTGGTGACAAAATGTTCCAAACACACCCCCTGCACAACTCCACCGGGGAAGGTGCCAGACAGGAGTTCTCCTGGTAGTTTTTACATTGCTCCGGTAGGCATCTGAAAGACACCACAAAAGTTGTTCTACCTGCTTTCTGGGCTGAGATAGGGAACCGCTGAATTTTGGAGTCGGCCGGTGACAAAATGTTCCAAACACACCCCCTGCACAACTCCACCGGGGAAGGTGCCAGACAGGAGTTCTCCTGGTAGTTTTTACATTGCTCCGGTAGGCATCTGAAAGACACCACAAAAGTTGTTCTACCTGCTTTCTGGGCTGAGATGGGGAACCGCTGAATTTTGGAGTCGGCTGGTGACAAAATGTTTCACAGACACCCCATGCACAACTCCACCGGGGAAGGTGCCAGACAGGAGTTCTCTTGGTAGTTTTTACACTACCTTGGTAGGCATTTGAAAGGCACCACAAAAGTTGTTCTTCCTGCTTTCTGGGCTGAGATGGGGAACCGCTGAATTTTGGAGTCGGCTGGTGGCAAAATGTTCCAAACACACCCCCTGCACAACTCCACCGGGGAAGGTGCCAGACAGGAGTTCTCTTGGTAGTTTTTACACTACCTTGGTAGGCATCTGAAAGACACCACAAAAGTTGTTCTACCTGCTTTCTGGGCTGAGATGGGGAATCGCTGAATTTTGGAGTCGGCCGGTGACAAAATGTTCCAAACACACCCCATGCACAACTCCACCGGGGAAGGTGCCAGACAGGAGTTCTCCTGGTAGTTTTTACACTACCTTGGTAGGCATTTGAAAGGCACCACAAAAGTTGTTCTTCCTGCTTTCTGGGCTGAGATGGGGAACCGCTGAATTTTGGAGTCGGCCGGTGACAAAATGTTCCAAACACACCCCATGCACAACTCCACCGGGGAAGGTGCCAGACAGGAGTTCTCCCGGTAGTTTTTACACTACCTTGGTAGGCATCTAAAAGACACCACAAAAGTTGTTCTACCTGCTTTCTGGGCTGAGATGGGGAACCGCTGAATTTTGGAGTCGGCTGGTGACAAAATGTTCCAAACACACCCCATGCACAACTCCACCGGGGAAGGTGCCAGACAGGAGTTCTCCTGGTAGTTTTTACACTACCTTGGTTGGCATCTGAAAGACACCACAAAAGTTGTTCTACCTGCTTTCTGGGCTGAGATGGGGAACCGCTGAATTTTGGAGTCGGCCGGTGACAAAATGTTCCAAACACACCCCATGCACAACTCCACCGGGGAAGGTGCCAGACAGGAGTTCTCTTGGTAGTTTTTACACTACCTTGGTAGGCATCTGAAAGACACCACAAAAGTTGTTCTACCTGCTTTCTGGGCTGAGATGGGGAACCGCTGAATTTTGGAGTCGGCCGGTGACAAAATGTTTCACAGACACCCCATGCACAACTCCACCGGGGAAGGTGCCAGACAGGAGTTCTCCCGGTAGTTTTTACACTACCTTGGTAGGCATCTGAAAGACACCACAAAAGTTGTTCTACCTGCTTTCTGGGCTGAGATGGGGAATCGCTGAATTTTGGACTCGGCCGGTGACAAAATGTTCCAAACACACCCCATGCACAACTCCACCGGGGAAGGTGCCAGGCAGGAGTTCTCTTGGTAGTTTTTACACTACCTTGGTAGGCATTTGAAAGGCACCACAAAAGTTGTTCTACCTGCTTTCTGGGCTGAGATGGGGAACCGCTGAATTTTGGACTCGGCCGTTGACAAAATGTTCCAAACACACCCCATGCACAACTCCACCGGGGAAGGTGCCAGACAGGAGTTCTCCTGGTAGTTTTTACACTACCTTGGTAGGCAGCTGAAAGGCACCACAAAAGTTGTTCTACCTGCTTTCTGGGCTGAGATAGGGAACCGCTGAATTTTGGAGTCGGCTGGTGACAAAATGTTCCAAACACACCCCCTGCACAACTCCACCGGGGAAGGTGCCAGACAGGAGTTCTCCTGGTAGTTTTTACATTGCTCCGGTAGGCATCTGAAAGACACCACAAAAGTTGTTCTACCTGCTTTCTGGGCTGAGATAGGGAACCGCTGAATTTTGGAGTCGGCCGGTGACAAAATGTTCCAAACACACCCCCTGCACAACTCCACCGGGGAAGGTGCCAGACAGGAGTTCTCCTGGTAGTTTTTACATTGCTCCGGTAGGCATCTGAAAGACACCACAAAAGTTGTTCTACCTGCTTTCTGGGCTGAGATGGGGAACCGCTGAATTTTGGAGTCGGCCGGTGACAAAATGTTTCACAGACACCCCATGCACAACTCCACCGGGGAAGGTGCCAGACAGGAGTTCTCCTGGTAGTTTTTACACTACCTTGGTAGGCATTTGAAAGGCACCACAAAAGTTGTTCTTCCTGCTTTCTGGGCTGAGATGGGGAACCGCTGAATTTTGGAGTCGGCTGGTGGCAAAATGTTCCAAACACACCCCCTGCACAACTCCACCGGGGAAGGTGCCAGACAGGAGTTCTCTTGGTAGTTTTTACACTACCTTGGTAGGCATCTGAAAGACACCACAAAAGTTGTTCTACCTGCTTTCTGGGCTGAGATGGGGAATCGCTGAATTTTGGAGTCGGCCGGTGACAAAATGTTCCAAACACACCCCATGCACAACTCCACCGGGGAAGGTGCCAGACAGGAGTTCTCCTGGTAGTTTTTACACTACCTTGGTAGGCATTTGAAAGGCACCACAAAAGTTGTTCTTCCTGCTTTCTGGGCTGAGATGGGGAACCGCTGAATTTTGGAGTCGGCCGGTGACAAAATGTTCCAAACACACCCCATGCACAACTCCACCACGGATGGTGCCAGACAGGAGTTCTCTTAGTAGTTTTTACACTACCTTGGTAGGCATTTGAAAGGCACCACAAAAGTTGTTCTACCTGCTTTCTGGGCTGAGATGGGGAACCGCTGAATTTTGGAGTCGGCCGGTGACAAAATGTTCCAAACACACCCCCTGCACAACTCCACCGGGGAAGGTGCCAGACAGGAGTTCTCCTGGTAGTTTTTACATTGCTCCGGTAGGCATCTGAAAGACACCACAAAAGTTGTTCTACCTGCTTTCTGGGCTGAGATGGGGAACCGCTGAATTTTGGAGTCGGCCGGTGACAAAATGTTTCACAGACACCCCATGCACAACTCCACCGGGGAAGGTGCCAGACAGGAGTTCTCCTGGTAGTTTTTACACTACCTTGGTAGGCATTTGAAAGGCACCACAAAAGTTGTTCTTCCTGCTTTCTGGGCTGAGATGGGGAACCGCTGAATTTTGGAGTCGGCTGGTGGCAAAATGTTCCAAACACACCCCCTGCACAACTCCACCGGGGAAGGTGCCAGGCAGGAGTTCTCTTGGTAGTTTTTACACTACCTTGGTAGGCATCTGAAAGACACCACAAAAGTTGTTCTACCTGCTTTCTGGGCTGAGATGGGGAATCGCTGAATTTTGGAGTCGGCCGGTGACAAAATGTTCCAAACACACCCCATGCACAACTCCACCGGGGAAGGTGCCAGACAGGAGTTCTCCTGGTAGTTTTTACACTACCTTGGTAGGCATTTGAAAGGCACCACAAAAGTTGTTCTTCCTGCTTTCTGGGCTGAGATGGGGAACCGCTGAATTTTGGAGTCGGCCGGTGACAAAATGTTCCAAACACACCCCATGCACAACTCCACCACGGATGGTGCCAGACAGGAGTTCTCTTAGTAGTTTTTACACTACCTTGGTAGGCATTTGAAAGGCACCACAAAAGTTGTTCTACCTGCTTTCTGGGCTGAGATGGGGAACCGCTGAATTTTGGACTCGGCCGGTGACAAAATGTTCCAAACACACCCCATGCACAACTCCACCGGGGAAGGTGCCAGACAGGAGTTCTCTTGGTAGTTTTTACACTACCTTGGTAGGCATCTAAAAGACACCACAAAAGTTGTTCTACCTGCTTTCTGGGCTGAGATGGGGAACCGCTGAATTTTGGACTCGGCTGGTGACAAAATGTTCCAAACAAACCCCATGCACAACTCCACCACGGAAGGTGCCAGACAGGAGTTCTCCAGGTAGTTTTTACACTACCTTGGTAGGCATCTGAAAGACACCACAGAAGTTGTTCTACCTGCTTTCTGGGCTGAGATGGGGAACCGCTGAATTTTGGACTCGGCTGGTGACAAAATGTTCCAAACACACCCCATGCACAACTCCACCACGGAAGGTGCCAGACAGGAGTTCTCCTGGTAGTTTTTACACTACCTTGGTAGGCATTTGAAAGACACCACAAAAGTTGTTCTACCTGCTTTCTGGGCTGAGATGGGGAACCGCTGAATTTTGGACTCGGCTGGTGACAAAATGTTCCAAACACACCCCATGCACAACTCCACCGGGGAAGGTGCCAGACAGGAGTTCTCCTGGCAGTTTTTACATTGCTCCGGTAGGCATCTGAAAGACACCACAAAAGTTGTTCTACCTGCTTTCTGGGCTGAGATGGGGAACCGCTGAATTTTGGAGTCGGCCGGTGACAAAATGTTCCAAACACCCCCCCTGCACAACTCCACCGGGGAAGGTGCCAGGAACGAATTCTGTTGGTAGTTTTTACACTACCTTGGTAGGCAGCTGAAAGGCACAAGAAAAGTTGTTCTACCTGCTTTGTGGGCTGAGATGGGGAACCGCTGAATTTTGGAGTCGGCCGGTGACAAAATGTTCCAAACACACCCCCTGCACAACTCCACCGGGGAAGGTGCCAGACAGGAGTTCTCTTGGTAGTTTTTACACTACCTTGGTAGGCAGCTGAAAGGCACAAGAAAAGTTGTTGTACCTGCTTTGTGGGCTGAGATGGGGAAACGCTGAATTTTGGAGTCGGCTGGTGACAAAATGTTCCAAACACACCCCATGCACAACTCCACCGGGGAAGGTGCCAGACAGGAGTTCTCCTGGTAGTTTTTACACTACCTTGGTAGGCATCTGAAAGACACCACAAAAGTTGTTCTACCTGCTTTATGGGCTGAGATAGGGAATCGCTGAATTTTGGAGTCGGCTGGTGACAAAATGTTCCAAACACACCCCCTGCACAACTCCACCGGGGAAGGTGCCAGACAGGAGTTCTCCTGGTAGTTTTTACATTGCTCCGGTAGGCATCTGAAAGACACCACAAAAGTTGTTCTACCTGCTTTCTGGGCTGAGATGGGGGAAACGCTGAATTTTGGAGTCGGCCGGTGACAAAATGTTTCACAGACACCCCATGCACAACTCCACCGGGGAAGGTGCCAGACAGGAGTTCTCCTGGTAGTTTTTACACTACCTTGGTAGGCATTTGAAAGGCACCACAAAAGTTGTTCTTCCTGCTTTCTGGGCTGAGATGGGGAACCGCTGAATTTTGGAGTCGGCTGGTGGCAAAATGTTCCAAACACACCCCATGCACAACTCCACCGGGGAAGGTGCCAGACAGGAGTTCTCTTGGTAGTTTTTACACTACCTTGGTAGGCATCTGAAAGACACCACAAAAGTTGTTCTACCTGCTTTCTGGGCTGAGATGGGGAATCGCTGAATTTTGGAGTCGGCCGGTGACAAAATGTTCCAAACACACCCCATGCACAACTCCACCGGGGAAGGTGCCAGACAGGAGTTCTCCTGGTAGTTTTTACACTACCTTGGTAGGCATTTGAAAGGCACCACAAAAGTTGTTCTTCCTGCTTTCTGGGCTGAGATGGGGAACCACTGAATTTTGGAGTCGGCCGGTGACAAAATGTTCCAAACACACCCCATGCACAACTCCACCACGGATGGTGCCAGACAGGAGTTCTCTTAGTAGTTTTTACACTACCTTGGTAGGCATTTGAAAGGCACCACAAAAGTTGTTCTACCTGCTTTCTGGGCTGAGATGGGGAACCGCTGAATTTTGGAGTCGGGCCGGTGACAAAATGTTCCAAACACACCCCATGCACAACTCCACCGGGGAAGGTGCCAGACAGGAGTTCTCTTGGTAGTTTTTACACTACCTTGGTAGGCATCTAAAAGACACCACAAAAGTTGTTCTACCTGCTTTCTGGGCTGAGATGGGGAACCGCTGAATTTTGGACTCGGCCGGTGACAAAATGTTCCAAACACACCCCATGCACAACTCCACCGGGGAAGGTGCCAGACAGGAGTTCTCTTGGTAGTTTTTACACTACCTTGGTAGGCATCTAAAAGACACCACAAAAGTTGTTCTACCTGCTTTCTGGGCTGAGATGGGGAACCGCTGAATTTTGGACTCGGCTGGTGACAAAATGTTCCAAACACACCCCATGCACAACTCCACCGGGGAAGGTGCCAGACAGGAGTTCTCCTGGCAGTTTTTACATTGCTCCGGTAGGCATCTGAAAGACTCCACAAAAGTTGTTCTACCTGCTTTCTGGGCTGAGATGGGGAATCGCTGAATTTTGGAGTCGGCTGGTGACAAAATGTTCCAAACACCCCCCCTGCACAACTCCACCGGGGAAGGTGCCAGGAACGAATTCTGTTGGTAGTTTTTACACTACCTTGGTAGGCAGCTGAAAGGCACAAGAAAAGTTGTTGTACCTGCTTTGTGGGCTGAGATGGGGAACCGCTGAATTTTGGAGTCGGCCGGTGACAAAATGTTCCAAACACACCCCCTGCACAACTCCACCGGGGAAGGTGCCAGACAGGAGTTCTCTTGGTAGTTTTTACACTACCTTGGTTGGCATCTGAAAGGCACCACAAAAGTTGTTCTACCTGCTTTCTGGGCTGAGATGGGGAAACGCTGAATTTTGGACTCGGCTGGTGACAAAATGTTCCAAACACACCCCATGCACAACTCCACCGGGGAAGGTGCCAGACAGGAGTTCTCCTGGTAGTTTTTACACTACCTTGGTAGGCATCTGAAAGACACCACAAAAGTTGTTCTACCTGCTTTCTGGGCTGAGATGGGGGAAACGCTGAATTTTGGAGTCGGCCGTTGACAAAATGTTCCAAACACACCCCATGCACAACTCCACCGGGGAAGGTGCCAGACAGGAGTTCTCCTGGTAGTTTTTACACTACCTTGGTAGGCATTTGAAAGGCACCACAAAAGTTGTTCTTCCTGCTTTCTGGGCTGAGATGGGGAACCGCTGAATTTTGGAGTCGGCCGGTGACAAAATGTTCCAAACACACCCCATGCACAACTCCACCGGGGAAGGTGCCAGACAGGAGTTCTCTTGGTAGTTTTTACACTACCTTGGTAGGCATCTAAAAGACACCACAAAAGTTGTTCTACCTGCTTTCTGGGCTGAGATGGGGAACCGCTGAATTTTGGACTCGGCTGGTGACAAAATGTTCCAAACACACCCCCTGCACAACTCCACCGGGAAGGTGCCAGACAGGAGTTCTCCTGGTAGTTTTTACATTGCTCCGGTAGGCATCTGAAAGACACCACAAAAGTTGTTCTACCTGCTTTCTGGGCTGAGATGGGGAACCGCTGAATTTTGGACTCGGCTGGTGACAAAATGTTCCAAACACACCCCCTGCACAACTCCACCGGGGAAGGTGCCAGACAGGAGTTCTCCTGGTAGTTTTTACATTGCTCCGGTAGGCATCTGAAAGACACCACAAAAGTTGTTCTACCTGCTTTCTGGGCTGAGATGGGGAATCGCTGAATTTTGGAGTCGGCTGGTGACAAAATGTTCCAAACACCCCCCCTGCACAACTCCACCGGGGAAGGTGCCAGGAACGAATTCTGTTGGTAGTTTTTACACTACCTTGGTAGGCAGCTGAAAGGCACAAGAAAAGTTGTTGTACCTGCTTTGTGGGCTGAGATGGGGAACCGCTGAATTTTGGACTCGGCCGGTGACAAAATGTTCCAAACACACCCCCTGCACAACTCCACCGGGGAAGGTGCCAGACAGGAGTTCTCTTGGTAGTTTTTACACTACCTTGGTTGGCATCTGAAAGGCACCACAAAAGTTGTTCTACCTGCTTTCTGGGCTGAGATGGGGAAACGCTGAATTTTGGACTCGGCTGGTGACAAAATGTTCCAAACACACCCCATGCACAACTCCACCGGGGAAGGTGCCAGACAGGAGTTCTCCTGGTAGTTTTTACACTACCTTGGTAGGCATCTGAAAGACACCACAAAAGTTGTTCTACCTGCTTTCTGGGCTGAGATGGGGAAACGCTGAATTTTGGACTCGGCCAGTGACAAAATGTTCCAAACACACCCCATGCACAACTCCACCGGGGAAGGTGCCAGACAGGAGTTCTCCTGGTAGTTTTTACACTACCTTGGTAGGCATTTGAAAGGCACCACAAAAGTTGTTCTTCCTGCTTTCTGGGCTGAGATGGGGAACCGCTGAATTTTGGAGTCGGCCGGTGACAAAATGTTCCAAACACACCCCATGCACAACTCCACCGGGGAAGGTGCCAGACAGGAGTTCTCTTGGTAGTTTTTACACTACCTTGGTAGGCATCTAAAAGACACCACAAAAGTTGTTCTACCTGCTTTCTGGGCTGAGATGGGGAACCGCTGAATTTTGGACTCGGCTGGTGACAAAATGTTCCAAACACACCCCATGCACAACTCCACCGGGGGAAGGTGCCAGACAGGAGTTCTCCTGGTAGTTTTTACATTGCTCCGGTAGGCATCTGAAAGACACCACAAAAGTTGTTCTACCTGCTTTCTGGGCTGAGATGGGGAACCGCTGAATTTTGGACTCGGCTGGTGACAAAATGTTCCAAACACACCCCCTGCACAACTCCACCGGGGAAGGTGCCAGACAGGAGTTCTCCTGGTAGTTTTTACATTGCTCCGGTAGGCATCTGAAAGACACCACAAAAGTTGTTCTACCTGCTTTCTGGGCTGAGATGGGGAACCGCTGAATTTTGGACTCGGCCCGGATACAAAATGTTCCACAGACACCCCCTGCACAACTCCACCGGGGAAGGTGCCAGGAACGAATTCTGTTGGTAGTTTTTACACTACCTTGGTAGGCAGCTGAAAGGCACAAGAAAAGTTGTTGTACCTGCTTTGTGGGCTTAGATGGGGAACCGCTGAATTTTGGAGTCGGCCGTTGACAAAATGTTCCAAACACACCCCCTGCACAACTCCACCGGGGAAGGTGCCAGACAGGAGTTCTCTTGGTAGTTTTTACACTACCTTGGTAGGCATCTGAAAAGCACCACAAAAGTTGTTCTACCTGCTTTCTGGGCTGAGATGGGGAACCGCTGAATTTTGGACTCGGCTGGTGACAAAATGTTCCAAACACACCAAATGCACAACTCCACCGGGGAAGGTGCCAGACAGGAGTTCTCAAGGTAGTTTTTACACTACCTTGGTAGGCATTTGAAAGGCACCACAAAAGTTGTTCTTCCTGCTTTCTGGGCTGAGATGGGGAACCGCTGAATTTTGGAGTCGGCCGGTGACAAAATGTTCCAAACACACCCCATGCACAACTCCACCGGGGAAGGTGCCAGACAGGAGTTCTCTTGGTAGTTTTTACACTACCTTGGTAGGCATTTGAAAGGCACCACAAAAGTTGTTCTTCCTGCTTTCTGGGCTGAGATGGGGAACCGCTGAATTTTGGACTCGGCTGGTGACAAAATGTTCCAAACACACCCCATGCACAACTCCACCGGGGAAGGTGCCAGACAGGAGTTCTCTTGGTAGTTTTTACACTACCTTGGTAGGCATTTGAAAGGCACCACAAAAGTTGTTCTTCCTGCTTTCTGGGCTGAGATGGGGAACCGCTGAATTTTGGACTCGGCTGGTGACAAAATGTTCCAAACAAACCCCATGCACAACTCCACCGGGGAAGGTGCCAGACAGGAGTTCTCCAGGTAGTTTTTACACTACCTTGGTAGGCATCTGAAAGACACCACAGAAGTTGTTCTTCCTGCTTTCTGGGCTGAGATGGGGAACCGCTGAATTTTGGAGTCGGCTGGTGACAAAATGTTCCAAACACACCCCATGCACAACTCCACCGGGGAAGGTGCCAGACAGGAGTTCTCCTGGTAGTTTTTACATTGCTCCGGTAGGCATCTGAAAGACACAACAAAAGTTGTTCTACCTGCTTTCTGGGCTGAGATGGGGAATCGCTGAATTTTGGACTCGGCTGGTGACAAAATGTTCCAAACACACCCCCTGCACAACTCCACCGGGGAAGGTGCCAGACAGGAGTTCTCCTGGTAGTTTTTTCATTGGTCCGGTAGGCATCTGAAAGACACCACAAAAGTTGTTCTACCTGCTTTCTGGGCTGAGATGGGGAACCGCTGAATTTTGGAGTCGGCCGGTTACAAAATGTTCCACAGGCACCCCATGCACAACTCCACCGGGGAAGGTGCCAGGAACGAATTCTGTTGGTAGTTTTTACACTACCTTGGTAGGCAGCTGAAAGGCACAAGAAAAGTTGTTGTACCTGCTTTGTGGGCTGAGATGGGGAACCGCTGAATTTTGGAGTCGGCCGGTGACAAAATGTTCCAAACACACCCCATGCACAACTCCACCGGGGAAGGTGCCAGACAGGAGTTCTCTTGGTAGTTTTTACACTACCTTGGTAGGCATTTGAAAGGCACCACAAAAGTTGTTCTACCTGCTTTCTGGGCTGAGATGGGGAAACGCTGAATTTTGGAGTCGGCTGGTGACAAAATGTTCCAAACACACCCCATGCACAACTCCACCACGGAAGGTGCCAGACAGGAGTTCTCCTGGTAGTTTTTACATTGCTCCGGTAGGCATCTGAAAGACACCACAAAAGTTGTTCTACCTGCTTTCTGGGCTGAGATGGGGAACCGCTGAATTTTGGACTCGGCTGGTGACAAAATGTTCCAAACACACCCCATGCACAACTCCACCGGGGAAGGTGCCAGACAGGAGTTCTCCTGGCAGTTTTTACATTGCTCCGGTAGGCATCTGAAAGACTCCACAAAAGTTGTTCTACCTGCTTTCTGGGCTGAGATGGGGAATCGCTGAATTTTGGAGTCGGCTGGTGACAAAATGTTCCAAACACCCCCCCTGCACAACTCCACCGGGGAAGGTGCCAGGAACGAATTCTGTTGGTAGTTTTTACACTACCTTGGTAGGCAGCTGAAAGGCACAAGAAAAGTTGTTGTACCTGCTTTGTGGGCTGAGATGGGGAACCGCTGAATTTTGGAGTCGGCCGGTGACAAAATGTTCCAAACACACCCCCTGCACAACTCCACCGGGGAAGGTGCCAGACAGGAGTTCTCTTGGTAGTTTTTACACTACCTTGGTTGGCATCTGAAAGGCACCACAAAAGTTGTTCTACCTGCTTTCTGGGCTGAGATGGGGAAACGCTGAATTTTGGACTCGGCTGGTGACAAAATGTTCCAAACACACCCCATGCACAACTCCACCGGGGAAGGTGCCAGACAGGAGTTCTCCTGGTAGTTTTTACACTACCTTGGTAGGCATCTGAAAGACACCACAAAAGTTGTTCTACCTGCTTTCTGGGCTGAGATGGGGAAACGCTGAATTTTGGACTCGGCCGGTGACAAAATGTTCCAAACACACCCCATGCACAACTCCACCGGGGAAGGTGCCAGACAGGAGTTCTCCTGGTAGTTTTTACACTACCTTGGTAGGCATTTGAAAGACACCACAAAAGTTGTTGTACCTGCTTTGTGGGCTGAGATGGGGAACCGCTGAATTTTGGAGTCGGCCGGTGACAAAATGTTCCAAACACACCCCATGCACAACTCCACCGGGGAAGGTGCCAGACAGGAGTTCTCTTGGTAGTTTTTACACTACCTTGGTAGGCATCTAAAAGACACCACAAAAGTTGTTCTACCTGCTTTCTGGGCTGAGATGGGGAACCGCTGAATTTTGGACTCGGCTGGTGACAAAATGTTCCAAACACACCCCCTGCACAACTCCACCGGGGAAGGTGCCAGACAGGAGTTCTCCTGGTAGTTTTTTCATTGGTCCGGTAGGCATCTGAAAGACACCACAAAAGTTGTTCTACCTGCTTTCTGGGCTGAGATGGGGAACCGCTGAATTTTGGAGTCGGCCGGTTACAAAATGTTCCACAGGCACCCCATGCACAACTCCACCGGGGAAGGTGCCAGGAACGAATTCTGTTGGTAGTTTTTACACTACCTTGGTAGGCAGCTGAAAGGCACAAGAAAAGTTGTTGTACCTGCTTTGTGGGCTGAGATGGGGAACCGCTGAATTTTGGAGTCGGCCGGTGACAAAATGTTCCAAACACACCCCATGCACAACTCCACCGGGGAAGGTGCCAGACAGGAGTTCTCTTGGTAGTTTTTACACTACCTTGGTAGGCATTTGAAAGGCACCACAAAAGTTGTTCTACCTGCTTTCTGGGCTGAGATGGGGAACCGCTGAATTTTGGACTCGGCTGGTGACAAAATGTTCCAAACACACCCCATGCACAACTCCACCACGGAAGGTGCCAGACAGGAGTTCTCCTGGTAGTTTTTACATTGCTCCGGTAGGCATCTGAAAGACACCACAAAAGTTGTTCTACCTGCTTTCTGGGCTGAGATGGGGAACCGCTGAATTTTGGACTCGGCTGGTGACAAAATGTTCCAAACACACCCCATGCACAACTCCACCGGGGAAGGTGCCAGACAGGAGTTCTCCTGGCAGTTTTTACATTGCTCCGGTAGGCATCTGAAAGACTCCACAAAAGTTGTTCTACCTGCTTTCTGGGCTGAGATGGGGAATCGCTGAATTTTGGAGTCGGCTGGTGACAAAATGTTCCAAACACCCCCCCTGCACAACTCCACCGGGGAAGGTGCCAGGAACGAATTCTGTTGGTAGTTTTTACACTACCTTGGTAGGCAGCTGAAAGGCACAAGAAAAGTTGTTGTACCTGCTTTGTGGGCTGAGATGGGGAACCGCTGAATTTTGGAGTCGGCCGGTGACAAAATGTTCCAAACACACCCCCTGCACAACTCCACCGGGGAAGGTGCCAGACAGGAGTTCTCTTGGTAGTTTTTACACTACCTTGGTTGGCATCTGAAAGGCACCACAAAAGTTGTTCTACCTGCTTTCTGGGCTGAGATGGGGAAACGCTGAATTTTGGACTCGGCTGGTGACAAAATGTTCCAAACACACCCCATGCACAACTCCACCGGGGAAGGTGCCAGACAGGAGTTCTCCTGGTAGTTTTTACACTACCTTGGTAGGCATCTGAAAGACACCACAAAAGTTGTTCTACCTGCTTTCTGGGCTGAGATGGGGAAACGCTGAATTTTGTCTCGGCCGGTGACAAAATGTTCCAAACACACCCCATGCACAACTCCACCGGGGAAGGTGCCAGACAGGAGTTCTCCTGGTAGTTTTTACACTACCTTGGTAGGCATTTGAAAGGCACCACAAAAGTTGTTCTTCCTGCTTTCTGGGCTGAGATGGGGAACCGCTGAATTTTGGAGTCGGCCGGTGACAAAATGTTCCAAACACACCCCATGCACAACTCCACCGGGGAAGGTGCCAGACAGGAGTTCTCTTGGTAGTTTTTACACTACCTTGGTAGGCATCTAAAAGACACCACAAAAGTTGTTCTACCTGCTTTCTGGGCTGAGATGGGGAACCGCTGAATTTTGGACTCGGCTGGTGACAAAATGTTCCAAACACACCCCCTGCACAACTCCACCGGGGAAGGTGCCAGACAGGAGTTCTCCTGGTAGTTTTTACATTGCTCCGGTAGGCATCTGAAAGACACCACAAAAGTTGTTCTACCTGCTTTCTGGGCTGAGATGGGGAACCGCTGAATTTTGGACTCGGCTGGTGACAAAATGTTCCAAACACACCCCCTGCACAACTCCACCGGGGAAGGTGCCAGACAGGAGTTCTCCTGGTAGTTTTTACATTGCTCCGGTAGGCATCTGAAAGACACCACAAAAGTTGTTCTACCTGCTTTCTGGGCTGAGATGGGGAATCGCTGAATTTTGGAGTCGGCTGGTGACAAAATGTTCCAAACACCCCCCCTGCACAACTCCACCGGGGAAGGTGCCAGGAACGAATTCTGTTGGTAGTTTTTACACTACCTTGGTAGGCAGCTGAAAGGCACAAGAAAAGTTGTTGTACCTGCTTTGTGGGCTGAGATGGGGAACCGCTGAATTTTGGACTCGGCCGGTGACAAAATGTTCCAAACACACCCCCTGCACAACTCCACCGGGGAAGGTGCCAGACAGGAGTTCTCTTGGTAGTTTTTACACTACCTTGGTTGGCATCTGAAAGGCACCACAAAAGTTGTTCTACCTGCTTTCTGGGCTGAGATGGGGAACCGCTGAATTTTGGAGTCGGCCGGTGACAAAATGTTCCAAACACACCCCATGCACAACTCCACCGGGGAAGGTGCCAGACAGGAGTTCTCCTGGTAGTTTTTACACTACCTTGGTAGGCATCTGAAAGACACCACAAAAGTTGTTCTACCTGCTTTCTGGGCTGAGATGGGGAAACGCTGAATTTTGGACTCGGCCGGTGACAAAATGTTCCAAACACACCCCATGCACAACTCCACCGGGGAAGGTGCCAGACAGGAGTTCTCCTGGTAGTTTTTACACTACCTTGGTAGGCATTTGAAAGGCACCACAAAAGTTGTTCTTCCTGCTTTCTGGGCTGAGATGGGGAACCGCTGAATTTTGGAGTCGGCCGGTGACAAAATGTTCCAAACACACCCCATGCACAACTCCACCGGGGAAGGTGCCAGACAGGAGTTCTCTTGGTAGTTTTTACACTACCTTGGTAGGCATCTAAAAGACACCACAAAAGTTGTTCTACCTGCTTTCTGGGCTGAGATGGGGAACCGCTGAATTTTGGACTCGGCTGGTGACAAAATGTTCCAAACACACCCCATGCACAACTCCACCGGGGAAGGTGCCAGACAGGAGTTCTCCTGGTAGTTTTTACATTGCTCCGGTAGGCATCTGAAAGACACCACAAAAGTTGTTCTACCTGCTTTCTGGGCTGAGATGGGGAACCGCTGAATTTTGGACTCGGCTGGTGACAAAATGTTCCAAACACACCCCCTGCACAACTCCACCGGGGAAGGTGCCAGACAGGAGTTCTCCTGGTAGTTTTTACATTGCTCCGGTAGGCATCTGAAAGACACCACAAAAGTTGTTCTACCTGCTTTCTGGGCTGAGATGGGGAACCGCTGAATTTTGGAGTCGGCTGGTGACAAAATGTTCCAAACACCCCCCCTGCACAACTCCACCGGGGAAGGTGCCAGGAACGAATTCTGTTGGTAGTTTTTACACTACCTTGGTAGGCAGCTGAAAGGCACAAGAAAAGTTGTTGTACCTGCTTTGTGGGCTTAGATGGGGAACCGCTGAATTTTGGAGTCGGCCGTTGACAAAATGTTCCAAACACACCCCCTGCACAACTCCACCGGGGAAGGTGCCAGACAGGAGTTCTCTTGGTAGTTTTTACACTACCTTGGTAGGCATCTGAAAAGCACCACAAAAGTTGTTCTACCTGCTTTCTGGGCTGAGATGGGGAACCGCTGAATTTTGGACTCGGCTGGTGACAAAATGTTCCAAACACACCAAATGCACAACTCCACCGGGGAAGGTGCCAGACAGGAGTTCTCAAGGTAGTTTTTACACTACCTTGGTAGGCATTTGAAAGGCACCACAAAAGTTGTTCTTCCTGCTTTCTGGGCTGAGATGGGGAACCGCTGAATTTTGGAGTCGGCCGGTGACAAAATGTTCCAAACACACCCCATGCACAACTCCACCGGGGAAGGTGCCAGACAGGAGTTCTCTTGGTAGTTTTTACACTACCTTGGTAGGCATTTGAAAGGCACCACAAAAGTTGTTCTTCCTGCTTTCTGGGCTGAGATGGGGAACCGCTGAATTTTGGACTCGGCTGGTGACAAAATGTTCCAAACACACCCCATGCACAACTCCACCGGGGAAGGTGCCAGACAGGAGTTCTCTTGGTAGTTTTTACACTACCTTGGTAGGCATTTGAAAGGCACCACAAAAGTTGTTCTTCCTGCTTTCTGGGCTGAGATGGGGAACCGCTGAATTTTGGACTCGGCTGGTGACAAAATGTTCCAAACAAACCCCATGCACAACTCCACCGGGGAAGGTGCCAGACAGGAGTTCTCCAGGTAGTTTTTACACTACCTTGGTAGGCATTTGAAAGGCACCACAAAAGTTGTTCTACCTGCTTTCTGGGCTGAGATGGGGAACCGCTGAATTTTGGAGTCGGCTGGTGACAAAATGTTCCAAACACACCCCATGCACAACTCCACCGGGGAAGGTGCCAGACAGGAGTTCTCCTGGTAGTTTTTACATTGCTCCGGTAGGCATCTGAAAGACACAACAAAAGTTGTTCTACCTGCTTTCTGGGCTGAGATGGGGAATCGCTGAATTTTGGACTCGGCTGGTGACAAAATGTTCCAAACACACCCCCTGCACAACTCCACCGGGGAAGGTGCCAGACAGGAGTTCTCCTGGTAGTTTTTTCATTGGTCCGGTAGGCATCTGAAAGACACCACAAAAGTTGTTCTACCTGCTTTCTGGGCTGAGATGGGGAACCGCTGAATTTTGGAGTCGGCCGGTTACAAAATGTTCCACAGGCACCCCATGCACAACTCCACCGGGGAAGGTGCCAGGAACGAATTCTGTTGGTAGTTTTTACACTACCTTGGTAGGCAGCTGAAAGGCACAAGAAAAGTTGTTGTACCTGCTTTGTGGGCTGAGATGGGGAACCGCTGAATTTTGGAGTCGGCCGGTGACAAAATGTT
The DNA here is from genome assembly GCF_023634085.1 of Falco cherrug. NCBI lineage: Eukaryota > Metazoa > Chordata > Aves > Falconiformes > Falconidae > Falco > Falco cherrug. Next base: position 15,234 of record NW_026599411.1, on the reverse strand, counting down.
CCAAACACACCCCATGCACAACTCCACCGGGGAAGGTGCCAGACAGGAGTTCTCTTGGTAGTTTTTACACTACCTTGGTAGGCATTTGAAAGGCACCACAAAAGTTGTTCTACCTGCTTTCTGGGCTGAGATGGGGAAACGCTGAATTTTGGACTCGGCTGGTGACAAAATGTTCCAAACACACCCCATGCACAACTCCACCACGGAAGGTGCCAGACAGGAGTTCTCTTGGTAGTTTTTACACTACCTTGGTAGGCATCTGAAAGACTCCACAAAAGTTGTTCTACCTGCTTTCTGGGCTGAGATGGGGAAACGCTGAATTTTGGACTCGGCTGGTGACAAAATGTTCCAAACACACCCCATGCACAACTCCACCGGGGAAGGTGCCAGACAGGAGTTGTCAAGGTAGTTTTTACACTACCTTGGTAGGCATTTGAAAGGCACCACAAAAGTTGTTCTTCCTGCTTTCTGGGCTGAGATGGGGAACCGCTGAATTTTGGAGTCGGCCGGTGACAAAATGTTCCAAACACACCCCATGCACAACTCCACCGGGGAAGGTGCCAGGAACGAATTCTGTTGGTAGTTTTTACACTACCTTGGTAGGCAGCTGAAAGGCACAAGAAAAGTTGTTGTACCTGCTTTGTGGGCTGAGATGGGGAACCGCTGAATTTTGGAGTCGGCCGTTGACAAAATGTTCCAAACACACCCCCTGCACAACTCCACCGGGGAAGGTGCCAGACAGGAGTTCTCTTGGTAGTTTTTACACTACCTTGGTAGGCATCTGAAAAGCACCACAAAAGTTGTTCTTCCTGCTTTCTGGGCTGAGATGGGGAACCGCTGAATTTTGGACTCGGCCGGTGACAAAATGTTCCAAACACACCCCATGCACAACTCCACCGGGGAAGGTGCCAGACAGGAGTTCTCTTGGTAGTTTTTACACTACCTTGGTAGGCATTTGAAAGGCACCACAAAAGTTGTTCTTCCTGCTTTCTGGGCTGAGATGGGGAACCGCTGAATTTTGGAGTCGGCCGGTGACAAAATGTTCCAAACACACCCCATGCACAACTCCACCGGGGAAGGTGCCAGGAACGAATTCTGTTGGTAGTTTTTACACTACCTTGGTAGGCAGCTGAAAGGCACAAGAAAAGTTGTTGTACCTGCTTTGTGGGCTGAGATGGGGAACCGCTGAATTTTGGAGTCGGCCGTTGACAAAATGTTCCAAACACACCCCCTGCACAACTCCACCGGGGAAGGTGCCAGACAGGAGTTCTCTTGGTAGTTTTTACACTACCTTGGTAGGCATCTGAAAAGCACCACAAAAGTTGTTCTTCCTGCTTTCTGGGCTGAGATGGGGAACCGCTGAATTTTGGACTCGGCCGGTGACAAAATGTTCCAAACACACCCCATGCACAACTCCACCGGGGAAGGTGCCAGACAGGAGTTCTCTTGGTAGTTTTTACACTACCTTGGTAGGCATTTGAAAGGCACCACAAAAGTTGTTCTTCCTGCTTTCTGGGCTGAGATGGGGAACCGCTGAATTTTGGACTCGGCTGGTGACAAAATGTTCCAAACACACCCCATGCACAACTCCACCGGGGAAGGTGCCAGACAGGAGTTCTCCTGGCAGTTTTTACATTGCTCCGGTAGGCATCTGAAAGACACCACAAAAGTTGTTCTACCTGCTTTCTGGGCTGAGATGGGGAATCGCTGAATTTTGGACGCGGCTGGTGACAAAATGTTCCAAACACCCCCCCTGCACAACTCCACCGGGGAAGGTGCCAGGAACGAATTCTGTTGGTAGTTTTTACACTACCTTGGTAGGCAGCTGAAAGGCACAAGAAAAGTTGTTGTACCTGCTTTGTGGGCTGAGATGGGGAACCGCTGAATTTTGGACTCGGCCGGTGACAAAATGTTCCAAACACACCCCCTGCACAACTCCACCGGGGAAGGTGCCAGACAGGAGTTCTCTTGGTAGTTTTTACACTACCTTGGTTGGCATCTGAAAGGCACCACAAAAGTTGTTCTACCTGCTTTCTGGGCTGAGATGGGGAAACGCTGAATTTTGGACTCGGCTGGTGACAAAATGTTCCAAACACACCCCATGCACAACTCCACCGGGGAAGGTGCCAGACAGGAGTTCTCCTGGTAGTTTTTACACTACCTTGGTAGGCATCTGAAAGACACCACAAAAGTTGTTCTACCTGCTTTCTGGGCTGAGATGGGGAAACGCTGAATTTTGGACTCGGCCGGTGACAAAATGTTCCAAACACACCCCATGCACAACTCCACCGGGGAAGGTGCCAGACAGGAGTTCTCCTGGTAGTTTTTACACTACCTTGGTAGGCATTTGAAAGGCACCACAAAAGTTGTTCTTCCTGCTTTCTGGGCTGAGATGGGGAACCGCTGAATTTTGGAGTCGGCCGTTGACAAAATGTTCCAAACACACCCCATGCACAACTCCACCGGGGAAGGTGCCAGACAGGAGTTCTCTTGGTAGTTTTTACACTACCTTGGTAGGCATCTAAAAGACACCACAAAAGTTGTTCTACCTGCTTTCTGGGCTGAGATGGGGAACCGCTGAATTTTGGACTCGGCTGGTGACAAAATGTTCCAAACACACCCCATGCACAACTCCACCGGGGAAGGTGCCAGACAGGAGTTCTCCTGGTAGTTTTTACATTGCTCCGGTAGGCATCTGAAAGACACCACAGAAGTTGTTCTACCTGCTTTCTGGGCTGAGATGGGGAACCGCTGAATTTTGGAGTCGGCCGGTGACAAAATGTTCCAAAGACACCCCATGCACAACTCCACCACGGAAGGTGCCAGACAGGAGTTCTCCTGGTAGTTTTTACATTGCTCCGGTAGGCATCTGAAAGACACCACAAAAGTTGTTCTACCTGCTTTCTGGGCTGAGATGGGGAACAGCTGAATTTTGGAGTCGGCCGGATACAAAATGTTCCACAGACACCCCCTGCACAACTCCACCGGGGAAGGTGCCAGGAACGAATTCTGTTGGTAGTTTTTACACTACCTTGGTAGGCAGCTGAAAGGCACAAGAAAAGTTGTTGTACCTGCTTTGTGGGCTGAGATGGGGAACCGCTGAATTTTGGAGTCGGCCGTTGACAAAATGTTCCAAACACACCCCCTGCACAACTCCACCGGGGAAGGTGCCAGACAGGAGTTCTCTTGGTAGTTTTTACACTACCTTGGTAGGCATCTGAAAAGCACCACAAAAGTTGTTCTACCTGCTTTCTGGGCTGAGATGGGGAACCGCTGAATTTTGGACTCGGCTGGTGACAAAATGTTCCAAACACACCAAATGCACAACTCCACCGGGGAAGGTGCCAGACAGGAGTTCTCAAGGTAGTTTTTACACTACCTTGGTAGGCATTTGAAAGGCACCACAAAAGTTGTTCTTCCTGCTTTCTGGGCTGAGATGGGGAACCGCTGAATTTTGGAGTCGGCCGGTGACAAAATGTTCCAAACACACCCCATGCACAACTCCACCGGGGAAGGTGCCAGACAGGAGTTCTCTTGGTAGTTTTTACACTACCTTGGTAGGCATTTGAAAGGCACCACAAAAGTTGTTCTTCCTGCTTTCTGGGCTGAGATGGGGAACCGCTGAATTTTGGACTCGGCTGGTGACAAAATGTTCCAAACACACCCCATGCACAACTCCACCGGGGAAGGTGCCAGACAGGAGTTCTCTTGGTAGTTTTTACACTACCTTGGTAGGCATTTGAAAGGCACCACAAAAGTTGTTCTTCCTGCTTTCTGGGCTGAGATGGGGAACCGCTGAATTTTGGACTCGGCTGGTGACAAAATGTTCCAAACAAACCCCATGCACAACTCCACCGGGGAAGGTGCCAGACAGGAGTTCTCCAGGTAGTTTTTACACTACCTTGGTAGGCATCTGAAAGACACCACAGAAGTTGTTCTACCTGCTTTCTGGGCTGAGATGGGGAACCGCTGAATTTTGGAGTCGGCTGGTGACAAAATGTTCCAAACACACCCCATGCACAACTCCACCGGGGAAGGTGCCAGACAGGAGTTCTCCTGGTAGTTTTTACATTGCTTCGGTAGGCATCTGAAAGACACAACAAAAGTTGTTCTACCTGCTTTCTGGGCTGAGATGGGGAACCGCTGAATTTTGGAGTCGGCTGGTGACAAAATGTTCCAAACACACCCCATGCACAACTCCACCGGGGAAGGTGCCAGACAGGAGTTCTCCTGGTAGTTTTTTCATTGGTCCGGTAGGCATCTGAAAGACACCACAAAAGTTGTTCTACCTGCTTTCTGGGCTGAGATGGGGAACCGCTGAATTTTGGAGTCGGCCGGTTACAAAATGTTCCACAGGCACCCCATGCACAACTCCACCGGGGAAGGTGCCAGGAACGAATTCTGTTGGTAGTTTTTACACTACCTTGGTAGGCAGCTGAAAGGCACAAGAAAAGTTGTTGTACCTGCTTTGTGGGCTGAGATGGGGAACCGCTGAATTTTGGAGTCGGCCGGTGACAAAATGTTCCAAACACACCCCATGCACAACTCCACCGGGGAAGGTGCCAGACAGGAGTTCTCTTGGTAGTTTTTACACTACCTTGGTAGGCAGCTGAAAGGCACCACAAAAGTTGTTCTACCTGCTTTCTGGGCTGAGATGGGGAAACGCTGAATTTTGGACTCGGCTGGTGACAAAATGTTCCAAACACACCCCATGCACAACTCCACCACGGAAGGTGCCAGACAGGAGTTCTCCTGGTAGTTTTTACACTACCTTGGTAGGCATCTGAAAGACTCCACAAAAGTTGTTCTACCTGCTTTCTGGGCTGAGATGGGGAAACGCTGAATTTTGGACTCGGCCGGTGACAAAATGTTCCAAACACACCCCATGCACAACTCCACCGGGGAAGGTGCCAGACAGGAGTTCTCCTGGTAGTTTTTACACTACCTTGGTAGGCATCTGAAAGACTCCACAAAAGTTGTTCTACCTGCTTTCTGGGCTGAGATGGGGAAACGCTGAATTTTGGACTCGGCCGGTGACAAAATGTTCCAAACACACCCCATGCACAACTCCACCGGGGAAGGTGCCAGACAGGAGTTCTCCTGGTAGTTTTTACACTACCTTGGTAGGCATTTGAAAGGCACCACAAAAGTTGTTCTTCCTGCTTTCTGGGCTGAGATGGGGAACCGCTGAATTTTGGAGTCGGCCGGAGACAAAATGTTCCAAACACACCCCATGCACAACTCCACCGGGGAAGGTGCCAGACAGGAGTTCTCTTGGTAGTTTTTACACTACCTTGGTAGGCATCTAAAAGACACCACAAAAGTTGTTCTACCTGCTTTCTGGGCTGAGATGGGGAACCGCTGAATTTTGGACTCGGCTGGTGACAAAATGTTCCAAACAAACCCCATGCACAACTCCACCACGGAAGGTGCCAGACAGGAGTTCTCCAGGTAGTTTTTACACTACCTTGGTAGGCATCTGAAAGACACCACAGAAGTTGTTCTACCTGCTTTCTGGGCTGAGATGGGGAACCGCTGAATTTTGGAGTCGGCCGGTGACAAAATGTTCCAAAGACACCCCATGCACAACTCCACCACGGAAGGTGCCAGACAGGAGTTCTCCTGGTAGTTTTTACACTACCTTGGTAGGCATCTAAAAGACACCACAAAAGTTGTTCTACCTGCTTTCTGGGCTGAGATGGGGAACCGCTGAATTTTGGACTCGGCTGGTGACAAAATGTTCCAAACACACCCCATGCACAACTCCACCGGGGAAGGTGCCAGACAGGAGTTCTCCCGGTAGTTTTTACACTACCTTGGTAGGCACCTGAAAGGCAGCACAAAAGTTGTTCTACCTGCTTTGTGGGCTGAGATGGGGAACCGCTGAATTTTGGACTCGGCCGGTGACAAAATGTTCCAAACACACCCCATGCACAACTCCACCGGGGAAGGTGCCAGACAGGAGTTCTCTTGGTAGTTTTTACACTACCTTGGTAGGCATCTAAAAGACACCACAAAAGTTGTTCTTCCTGCTTTCTGGGCTGAGATGGGGAACCGCTGAATTTTGGACTCGGCTGGTGACAAAATGTTCCAAACAAACCCCATGCACAACTCCACCACGGAAGGTGCCAGACAGGAGTTCTCCAGGTAGTTTTTACACTACCTTGGTAGGCATCTGAATAACACCACAGAAGTTGTTCTACCTGCTTTCTGGGCTGAGATGGGGAATCGCTGAATTTTGGACTCGGCCGGTGACAAAATGTTCCAAAGACACCCCATGCACAACTCCACCGGGGAAGGTGCCAGACAGGAGTTCTCCTGGTAGTTTTTACATTGCTCCGGTAGGCATCTGAAAGACACCACAAAAGTTGTTCTACCTGCTTTCTGGGCTGAGATGGGGAAACGCTGAATTTTGGACTCGGCCGGTGACAAAATGTTCCAAACACACCCCCTGCACAACTCCACCGGGGAAGGTGCCAGACAGGAGTTCTCCTGGTAGTTTTTACACTACCTTGGTAGGCAGCTGAAAGGCACCACAAAAGTTGTTGTACCTGCTTTGTGGGCTGAGATGGGGAAACGCTGAATTTTGGAGTCGGCCGTTGACAAAATGTTCCAAACACACCCCATGCACAACTCCACCACGGAAGGTGCCAGACAGGAGTTCTCCTGGTAGTTTTTACACTACCTTGGTTGGCATCTGAAAGGCACCACAAAAGTTGTTCTACCTGCTTTCTGGGCTGAGATGGGGAAACGCTGAATTTTGGACTCGGCTGGTGACAAAATGTTCCAAACACACCCCATGCACAACTCCACCACGGAAGGTGCCAGACAGGAGTTCTCCTGGTAGTTTTTACACTACCTTGGTAGGCATCTGAAAGACTCCACAAAAGTTGTTCTACCTGCTTTCTGGGCTGAGATGGGGAAACGCTGAATTTTGGAGTCGGCCGGTGACAAAATGTTCCAAACACACCCCATGCACAACTCCACCGGGGAAGGTGCCAGACAGGAGTTCTCAAGGTAGTTTTTACACTACCTTGGTAGGCATTTGAAAGGCACCACAAAAGTTGTTCTTCCTGCTTTCTGGGCTGAGATGGGGAACCGCTGAATTTTGGAGTCGGCCGGTGACGAAATGTTCCAAACACACCCCATGCACAACTCCACCGGGGAAGGTGCCAGACAGGAGTTCTCTTGGTAGTTTTTACACTACCTTGGTAGGCATCTAAAAGACACCACAAAAGTTGTTCTACCTGCTTTCTGGGCTGAGATGGGGAACCGCTGAATTTTGGACTCGGCTGGTGACAAAATGTTCCAAACAAACCCCATGCACAACTCCACCACGGAAGGTGCCAGACAGGAGTTCTCCAGGTAGTTTTTACACTACCTTGGTAGGCATCTGAAAGACACCACAGAAGTTGTTCTACCTGCTTTCTGGGCTGAGATGGGGAACCGCTGAATTTTGGAGTCAGCCGGTGACAAAATGTTCCAAAGACACCCCATGCACAACTCCACCACGGAAGGTGCCAGACAGGAGTTCTCCTGGTAGTTTTTACACTACCTTGGTAGGCATCTAAAAGACACCACAAAAGTTGTTCTACCTGCTTTCTGGGCTGAGATGGGGAACCGCTGAATTTTGGACTCGGCTGGTGACAAAATGTTCCAAACACACCCCATGCACAACTCCACCGGGGAAGGTGCCAGACAGGAGTTCTCCCGGTAGTTTTTACACTACCTTGGTAGGCATCTAAAAGACACCACAAAAGTTGTTCTTCCTGCTTTCTGGGCTGAGATGGGGAACCGCTGAATTTTGGACTCGGCCGGTGACAAAATGTTCCAAACACACCCCATGCACAACTCCACCGGGGAAGGTGCCAGACAGGAGTTCTCTTGGTAGTTTTTACACTACCTTGGTAGGCATCTAAAAGACACCACAAAAGTTGTTCTTCCTGCTTTCTGGGCTGAGATGGGGAACCGCTGAATTTTGGACTCGGCTGGTGACAAAATGTTCCAAACACACCCCATGCACAACTCCACCGGGGAAGGTGCCAGACAGGAGTTCTCCAGGTAGTTTTTACACTACCTTGGTAGGCATCTGAATAACACCACAGAAGTTGTTCTACCTGCTTTCTGGGCTGAGATGGGGAATCGCTGAATTTTGGACTCGGCCGGTGACAAAATGTTCCAAAGACACCCCATGCACAACTCCACCGGGGAAGGTGCCAGACAGGAGTTCTCCTTGTAGTTTTTACATTGCTCCGGTAGGCATCTGAAAGACACCACAAAAGTTGTTCTACCTGCTTTCTGGGCTGAGATGGGGAATCGCTGAATTTTGGACTCGGCCGGTGACAAAATGTTCCAAACACACCCCATGCACAACTCCACCGGGGAAGGTGCCAGACAGGAGTTCTCCTGGTAGTTTTTACACTACCTTGGTAGGCAGCTGAAAGGCACCACAAAAGTTGTTGTACCTGCTTTGTGGGCTGAGATGGGGAAACGCTGAATTTTGGAGTCGGCCGTTGACAAAATGTTCCAAACACACCCCATGCACAACTCCACCGGGGAAGGTGCCAGACAGGAGTTCTCTTGGTAGTTTTTACACTACCTTGGTTGGCATCTGAAAGGCACCACAAAAGTTGTTCTACCTGCTTTCTGGGCTGAGATGGGGAAACGCTGAATTTTGGACTCGGCTGGTGACAAAATGTTCCAAACACACCCCATGCACAACTCCACCACGGAAGGTGCCAGACAGGAGTTCTCCTGATAGTTTTTACACTACCTTGGTAGGCATCTGAAAGACTCCACAAAAGTTGTTCTACCTGCTTTCTGGGCTGAGATGGGGAAACGCTGAATTTTGGACTCGGCCGGTGACAAAATGTTCCAAACACACCCCATGCACAACTCCACCGGGGAAGGTGCCAGACAGGAGTTCTCAAGGTAGTTTTTACACTACCTTGGTAGGCATTTGAAAGGCACCACAAAAGTTGTTCTTCCTGCTTTCTGGGCTGAGATGGGGAACCGCTGAATTTTGGAGTCGGCCGGTGACAAAATGTTCCAAACACACCCCATGCACAACTCCACCGGGGAAGGTGCCAGACAGGAGTTCTCTTGGTAGTTTTTACACTACCTTGGTAGGCATCTAAAAGACACCACAAAAGTTGTTCTACCTGCTTTCTGGGCTGAGATGGGGAACCGCTGAATTTTGGACTCGGCTGGTGACAAAATGTTCCAAACACACCCCATGCACAACTCCACCACGGAAGGTGCCAGACAGGAGTTCTCCAGGTAGTTTTTACACTACCTTGGTAGGCATCTGAAAGACACCACAGAAGTTGTTCTACCTGCTTTCTGGGCTGAGATGGGGAACCGCTGAATTTTGGAGTCGGCCGGTGACAAAATGTTCCAAAGACACCCCATGCACAACTCCACCACGGAAGGTGCCAGACAGGAGTTCTCCTGGTAGTTTTTACACTACCTTGGTAGGCATCTAAAAGACACCACAAAAGTTGTTCTACCTGCTTTGTGGGCTGAGATGGGGAACCGCTGAATTTTGGAGTCGGCCGTTGACAAAATGTTCCAAACACACCCCATGCACAACTCCACCGGGGAAGGTGCCAGACAGGAGTTCTCCCGGTAGTTTTTACACTACCTTGGTAGGCATTTGAAAGGCACCACAAAAGTTGTTCTTCCTGCTTTCTGGGCTGAGATGGGGAACCGCTGAATTTTGGAGTCGGCCGGTGACAAAATGTTCCAAACACACCCCATGCACAACTCCACCGGGGAAGGTGCCAGACAGGAGTTCTCTTGGTAGTTTTTACACTACCTTGGTAGGCATCTAAAAGACACCACAAAAGTTGTTCTTCCTGCTTTCTGGGCTGAGATGGGGAACCGCTGAATTTTGGACTCGGCTGGTGACAAAATGTTCCAAACAAACCCCATGCACAACTCCACCACGGAAGGTGCCAGACAGGAGTTCTCCAGGTAGTTTTTACACTACCTTGGTAGGCATCTGAATAACACCACAGAAGTTGTTCTACCTGCTTTCTGGGCTGAGATGGGGAATCGCTGAATTTTGGACTCGGCCGGTGACAAAATGTTCCAAAGACACCCCATGCACAACTCCACCGGGGAAGGTGCCAGACAGGAGTTCTCCTTGTAGTTTTTACATTGCTCCGGTAGGCATCTGAAAGACACCACAAAAGTTGTTCTACCTGCTTTCTGGGCTGAGATGGGGAATCGCTGAATTTTGGACTCGGCCGGTGACAAAATGTTCCAAACACACCCCATGCACAACTCCACCACGGAAGGTGCCAGACAGGAGTTCTCCAGGTAGTTTTTACACTACCTTGGTAGGCATCTGAATAACACCACAGAAGTTGTTCTACCTGCTTTCTGGGCTGAGATGGGGAATCGCTGAATTTTGGACTCGGCCGGTGACAAAATGTTCCAAAGACACCCCATGCACAACTCCACCGGGGAAGGTGCCAGACAGGAGTTCTCCTTGTAGTTTTTACATTGCTCCGGTAGGCATCTGAAAGACACCACAAAAGTTGTTCTACCTGCTTTCTGGGCTGAGATGGGGAATCGCTGAATTTTGGACTCGGCCGGTGACAAAATGTTCCAAACACACCCCATGCACAACTCCACCGGGGAAGGTGCCAGACAGGAGTTCTCCTGGTAGTTTTTACACTACCTTGGTAGGCAGCTGAAAGGCACCACAAAAGTTGTTGTACCTGCTTTGTGGGCTGAGATGGGGAAACGCTGAATTTTGGAGTCGGCCGTTGACAAAATGTTCCAAACACACCCCATGCACAACTCCACCGGGGAAGGTGCCAGACAGGAGTTCTCTTGGTAGTTTTTACACTACCTTGGTTGGCATCTGAAAGGCACCACAAAAGTTGTTCTACCTGCTTTCTGGGCTGAGATGGGGAAACGCTGAATTTTGGACTCGGCTGGTGACAAAATGTTCCAAACACACCCCATGCACAACTCCACCACGGAAGGTGCCAGACAGGAGTTCTCCTGATAGTTTTTACACTACCTTGGTAGGCATCTGAAAGACTCCACAAAAGTTGTTCTACCTGCTTTCTGGGCTGAGATGGGGAAACGCTGAATTTTGGACTCGGCCGGTGACAAAATGTTCCAAACACACCCCATGCACAACTCCACCGGGGAAGGTGCCAGACAGGAGTTCTCAAGGTAGTTTTTACACTACCTTGGTAGGCATTTGAAAAGGCACCACAAAAGTTGTTCTTCCTGCTTTCTGGGCTGAGATGGGGAACCGCTGAATTTTGGAGTCGGCCGGTGACAAAATGTTCCAAACACACCCCATGCACAACTCCACCGGGGAAGGTGCCAGACAGGAGTTCTCTTGGTAGTTTTTACACTACCTTGGTAGGCATCTAAAAGACACCACAAAAGTTGTTCTACCTGCTTTCTGGGCTGAGATGGGGAACCGCTGAATTTTGGACTCGGCTGGTGACAAAATGTTCCAAACACACCCCATGCACAACTCCACCACGGAAGGTGCCAGACAGGAGTTCTCCAGGTAGTTTTTACACTACCTTGGTAGGCATCTGAAAGACACCACAGAAGTTGTTCTACCTGCTTTCTGGGCTGAGATGGGGAACCGCTGAATTTTGGAGTCGGCCGGTGACAAAATGTTCCAAAGACACCCCATGCACAACTCCACCACGGAAGGTGCCAGACAGGAGTTCTCCTGGTAGTTTTTACACTACCTTGGTAGGCATCTAAAAGACACCACAAAAGTTGTTCTACCTGCTTTGTGGGCTGAGATGGGGAACCGCTGAATTTTGGAGTCGGCCGTTGACAAAATGTTCCAAACACACCCCATGCACAACTCCACCGGGGAAGGTGCCAGACAGGAGTTCTCCCGGTAGTTTTTACACTACCTTGGTAGGCATTTGAAAGGCACCACAAAAGTTGTTCTTCCTGCTTTCTGGGCTGAGATGGGGAACCGCTGAATTTTGGAGTCGGCCGGTGACAAAATGTTCCAAACACACCCCATGCACAACTCCACCGGGGAAGGTGCCAGACAGGAGTTCTCTTGGTAGTTTTTACACTACCTTGGTAGGCATCTAAAAGACACCACAAAAGTTGTTCTTCCTGCTTTCTGGGCTGAGATGGGGAACCGCTGAATTTTGGACTCGGCTGGTGACAAAATGTTCCAAACAAACCCCATGCACAACTCCACCACGGAAGGTGCCAGACAGGAGTTCTCCAGGTAGTTTTTACACTACCTTGGTAGGCATCTGAATAACACCACAGAAGTTGTTCTACCTGCTTTCTGGGCTGAGATGGGGAATCGCTGAATTTTGGACTCGGCCGGTGACAAAATGTTCCAAAGACACCCCATGCACAACTCCACCGGGGAAGGTGCCAGACAGGAGTTCTCCTGGTAGTTTTTACATTGCTCCGGTAGGCATCTGAAAGACACCACAAAAGTTGTTCTACCTGCTTTCTGGGCTGAGATGGGGAAACGCTGAATTTTGGACTCGGCCGGTGACAAAATGTTCCAAAGACACCCCATGCACAACTCCACCGGGGAAGGTGCCAGACAGGAGTTCTCCTGGTAGTTTTTACACTACCTTGGTAGGCAGCTGAAAGGCACCACAAAAGTTGTTGTACCTGCTTTGTGGGCTGAGATGGGGAACCGCTGAATTTTGGAGTCGGCCGTTGACAAAATGTTCCAAACACACCCCATGCACAACTCCACCGGGGAAGGTGCCAGACAGGAGTTCTCTTGGTAGTTTTTACACTACCTTGGTAGGCATCTGAAAGGCTCCACAAAAGTTGTTCTACCTGCTTTCTGGGCTGAGATGGGGAAACGCTGAATTTTGGACTCGGCTGGTGACAAAATGTTCCAAACACACCCCATGCACAACTCCACCGGGGAAGGTGCCAGGCAGGAGTTCTCTTAGTAGTTTTTACACTACCTTGGTAGGCATCTGAAAGACACCACAAAAGTTGTTCTACCTGCTTTCTGGGCTGAGATGGGGAATCGCTGAATTTTGGACTCGGCCGGTGACAAAATGTTCCAAACACACCCCATGCACAACTCCACCGGGGAAGGTGCCAGACAGGAGTTCTCTTAGTAGTTTTTACACTACCTTGGTAGGCATCTGAAAGACACCACAAAAGTTGTTGTACCTGCTTTGTGGGCTGAGATGGGGAACCGCTGAATTTTGGAGTCGGCCGTTGACAAAATGTTCCAAACACACCCCATGCACAACTCCACCGGGAAGGTTTCAGAAAGCAGTTCTGTTGGTAATTTTTACATTGCTCCGGTAGGCATCAAAAAGACACCACAAAAGTTGTTCTTCCTGCTTTCTGGGCTGAGATGGGGAAACGCTGAATTTTGGACTCGGCTGGTGACAAAATGTTCCAAACAAACCCCATGCACAACTCCACCGGGGAAGGTGCCAGACAGGAGTTCTCCTGGTAGTTTTTACACTACCTTGGTAGGCATCTGAAAGACACCACAAAAGTTGTTCTACCTGCTTTCTGGGCTGAGATGGGGAAACGCTGAATTTTGGACTCGGCCGGTGACAAAATGTTCCAAACACACCCCATGCACAACTCCACCGGGGAAGGTGCCAGACAGGAGTTCTCAAGGTAGTTTTTACACTACCTTGGTAGGCATTTGAAAGGCACCACAAAAGTTGTTCTTCCTGCTTTCTGGGCTGAGATGGGGAACCGCTGAATTTTGGAGTCGGCCGGTGACAAAATGTTCCAAACACACCCCATGCACAACTCCACCGGGGAAGGTGCCAGACAGGAGTTCTCTTGGTAGTTTTTACACTACCTTGGTAGGCATCTAAAAGACACCACAAAAGTTGTTCTACCTGCTTTCTGGGCTGAGATGGGGAACCGCTGAATTTTGGACTCGGCTGGTGACAAAATGTTCCAAACAAACCCCATGCACAACTCCACCACGGAAGGTGCCAGACAGGAGTTCTCCAGGTAGTTTTTACACTACCTTGGTAGGCATCTGAAAGACACCACAGAAGTTGTTCTACCTGCTTTCTGGGCTGAGATGGGGAACCGCTGAATTTTGGAGTCAGCCGGTGACAAAATGTTCCAAAGACACCCCATGCACAACTCCACCACGGAAGGTGCCAGACAGGAGTTCTCCTGGTAGTTTTTACACTACCTTGGTAGGCATCTAAAAGACACCACAAAAGTTGTTCTACCTGCTTTCTGGGCTGAGATGGGGAACCGCTGAATTTTGGACTCGGCTGGTGACAAAATGTTCCAAACACACCCCATGCACAACTCCACCGGGGAAGGTGCCAGACAGGAGTTCTCCCGGTAGTTTTTACACTACCTCTGGTAGGCATTTGAAAGGCACCACAAAAGTTGTTCTTCCTGCTTTCTGGGCTGAGATGGGGAACCGCTGAATTTTGGAGTCGGCCGGTGACAAAATGTTCCAAACACACCCCATGCACAACTCCACCGGGGAAGGTGCCAGACAGGAGTTCTCTTGGTAGTTTTTACACTACCTTGGTAGGCACCTCAAAGTCACCACAAAAGTTGTTCTACCTGCTTTCTGGGCTGAGATGGGGAACCGCTGAATTTTGGACTCGGCTGGTGACAAAATGTTCCAAACACACCCCATGCACAACTCCACCACGGAAGGTGCCAGACAGGAGTTCTCCAGGTAGTTTTTACACTACCTTGGTAGGCATCTGAATAACACCACAGAAGTTGTTCTACCTGCTTTCTGGGCTGAGATGGGGAATCGCTGAATTTTGGACTCGGCCGGTGACAAAATGTTCCAAAGACACCCCATGCACAACTCCACCGGGGAAGGTGCCAGACAGGAGTTCTCCTTGTAGTTTTTACATTGCTCCGGTAGGCATCTGAAAGACACCACAAAAGTTGTTCTACCTGCTTTCTGGGCTGAGATGGGGAAACGCTGAATTTTGGACTCGGCCGGTGACAAAATGTTCCAAACACACCCCATGCACAACTCCACCGGGGAAGGTGCCAGACAGGAGTTCTCCTGGTAGTTTTTACACTACCTTGGTAGGCAGCTGAAAGGCACCACAAAAGTTGTTGTACCTGCTTTGTGGGCTGAGATGGGGAAACGCTGAATTTTGGAGTCGGCCGTTGACAAAATGTTCCAAACACACCCCATGCACAACTCCACCGGGGAAGGTGCCAGACAGGAGTTCTCTTGGTAGTTTTTACACTACCTTGGTTGGCATCTGAAAGGCA
>NW_026599410.1:0-79045 GCF_023634085.1 Falco cherrug | reverse complement strand
CTACCGGGGTAGTGTAAAAACTACCAACAGAACTCGTTTCTGGCACCTTCCCCGGTGGAGGTGTGCATGGGGTGTGTTTGGAACATTTTGTTACCAGCCGAGTCCAAAATTCAGCCGTTCCCCATCTCAGCCCAGAAAGCAGGTAGAACAAGTTTTGTGGTGCCTTTCTCTTGCCTACCGGGGTAGTGTAAAAACTACCAACGGAACTCGTTTCTGGCACCTTCCCCGGTGGAGTTGTGCATGGGGTGTGTTTGGAACATTTTGTCACCAGCCGAGTCCAAAATTCAGCCGTTCCCCATCTCAGCCCAGAAAGCAGGTAGAACAAGTTTTGTGGTGCCTTTCTCTTGCCTACCGGGGTAGTGTAAAAACTACCAACGGAACTCGTTTCTGGCACCTTCCCCGGTGGAGTTGTGCATGGGGTGTGTTTGGAACATTTTGTCACCAGCCGAGTCCAAAATTCAGCCGTTCCCCATCTCAGCCCAGAAAGCAGGTAGAACAAGTTTTGTGGTGCCTTTCAGCTGCCTACCGGGGTAGTGTAAAAACTACCAACAGAACTCGTTTCTGGCACCTTCCCCGGTGGAGTTGTGCATGGGGTGTGTTTGGAACATTTTGTCACCAGCCGAGTCCAAAATTCAGCCGTTCCCCATCTCAGCCCAGAAAGCAGGTAGAACAAGTTTTGTGGTGCCTTTCAGCTGCCTACCGGGGTAGTGTAAAAACTACCAACAGAACTCGTTTCTGGCACCTTCCCCGGTGGAGTTGTGCATGGGGTGTGTTTGGAACATTTTGTCACCAGCCGAGTCCAAAATTCAGCCGTTCCCCATCTCAGCCCAGAAAGCAGGTAGAACAAGTTTTGTGGTGCCTTTCTCTTGCCTACCGGGGTAGTGTAAAAACTACCAACGGAACTCGTTTCTGGCACCTTCCCCGGTGGAGTTGTGCATGGGGTGTGTTTGGAACATTTTGTCACCAGCCGAGTCCAAAATTCAGGGATTCCCCATCTCAGCCCAGAAAGCAGGTAGAACAAGTTTTGTGGTGCCTTTCAGCTGCCTACCGGGGTACTGTAAAAACTACCAACAGAACTCGTTTCTGGCACCTTCCCCGGTGGAGTTGTGCATGGGGTGTGTTTGGAACATTTTGTCACCAGCCGAGTCCAAAATTCAGGGATTCCCCATCTCAGCCCAGAAAGCAGGTAGAACAAGTTTTGTGGTGCCTTTCAGCTGCCTACCGGGGTACTGTAAAAACTACCAACAGAACTCGTTTCTGGCACCTTCCCCGGTGGAGTTGTGCATGGGGTGTGTTTGGAACATTTTGTCACCAGCCGAGTCCAAAATTCAGCGATTCCCCATCTCAGCCCAGAAAGCAGGTAGAACAAGTTTTGTGGTGCCTTTCAGCTGCCTACCGGGGTAGTGTAAAAACTACCAACAGAACTCGTTTCTGGCACCTTCCCCGGTGGAGTTGTGCATGGGGTGTGTTTGGAACATTTTGTCACCAGCCGAGTCCAAAAGACAGCGATTCCCCATCTCAGCCCAGAAAGCAGGTAGAACAAGTTTTGTGGTGCCTTTCAGCTGCCTACCGGGGTAGTGTAAAAACTACCAACAGAACTCGTTTCTGGCACCTTCCCCGGTGGAGTTGTGCATGGGGTGTGTTTGGAACATTTTGTCACCAGCCGAGTCCAAAATTCAGCGATTCCCCATCTCAGCCCAGAAAGCAGGTAGAACAAGTTTTGTGGTGCCTTTCAGCTGCCTACCGGGGTAGTGTAAAAACTACCAACGGAACTCGTTTCTGGCACCTTCCCCGGTGGAGTTGTGCATGGGGTGTGTTTGGAACATTTTGTCACCAGCCGAGTCCAAAATTCAGCCGTTCCCCATCTCAGCCCAGAAAGCAGGTAGAACAAGTTTTGTGGTGCCTTTCAGCTGCCTACCGGGGTACTGTAAAAACTACCAACAGAACTCGTTTCTGGCACCTTCCCCGGTGGAGTTGTGCATGGGGTGTGTTTGGAACATTTTGTCACCAGCCGAGTCCAAAAGTCAGCGATTCCCCATCTCAGCCCAGAAAGCAGGTAGAACAAGTTTTGTGGTGCCTTTCAGCTTGCCTACCGGGGTAGTGTAAAAACTAACAACAGAACTCGTTTCTGGCACCTTCCCCGGTGGAGTTGTGCATGGGGTGTGTTTGGAACATTTTGTCACCAGCCGAGTCCAAAATCCAGCGATTACCCCATCTCAGCCCAGAAAGCAGGTACAACAAGTTTTGTGGTGCCTTTCAGCTGCCTACCGGGGTACTGTAAAAACTACCAACAGAACTCGTTTCTGGCACCTTCCCCGGTGGAGTTGTGCATGGGGTGTGCTTGGAACATTTTGTTACCAGCCGAGTCCAAAAGTCAGCGATTCCCCATCTCAGCCCAGAAAGCAGGTAGAACAAGTTTTCTGGTGCCTTTCAGCTGCCTACCGGGGTAGTGTAAAAAACTACCAACAGAACTCGTTTCTGGCACCTTCCCGGTGGAGTTGTGCATGGGGTGTGTTTGGAACATTTTGTCACCAGCCGAGTCCAAAATCATTCAGCCGTTCCCCATCTCAGCCCAGAAAGCAGGTAGAACAAGTTTTGTGGTGCCTTTCAGCTGCCTACCGGGGTAGTGTAAAAACTACCAACAGAAACTCGTTTCTGGCACCTTCCCCGGGTGGAGTTGTGCATGGGGTGTGTTTGGAACATTTTGTCACCAGCCGAGTCCAAAAGTCAGCGATTCCCCATCTCAGCCCAGAAAGCAGGTAGAACAAGTTTTGTGGTGCCTTTCAGCTGCCTACCGGGGTAGTGTAAAAACTACCAACAGAACTCGTTTCTGGCACCTTCCCCGGTGGAGTTGTGCATGGGGTGTGTTTGGAACATTTTGTCACCAGCCGAGTCCAAAAATCAGCCGTTCCCCATCTCAGCCCAGAAAGCAGGTAGAACAAGTTTTGTGGTGCCTTTCAGCTGCCTACCGGGGTACTGTAAAAAACTACCAAGAGATACTCGTTTTCTGGCACCTTCCCCGGTGGAGTTGTGCATGGGTGTGTTTGGAACATTTTGTCACCAGCCGAGTCCAAAATTCAGCGATTCCCCATCTCAGCCCAGAAAGCAGGTAGAACAAGTTTTGTGGTGCCTTTCTCTTGCCTACCGGGGTACTGTAAAAACTACCAACAGAACTCGTTTTCTGGCACCGTTCCCCGGTGGAGTTGTGCATGGGGTGTGTTTGGAACATTTTGTCACCAAGCCGCAGTCCAAAATTCAGGGATTCCCCATCTCAGCCCAGAAAGCAGGTAGAACAAGTTTTGTGGTGCCTTTCTCTTGCCTACCGGGGTACTGTAAAAACTACCAACAGAACTCGTTTCTGGCACCCTTCCCCGGTGGAGTTGTGCATGGGGTGTGTTTGGAACATTTTGTCACCAGCCGAGTCCAAAATTCAGCGATTCCCCATCTCAGCCCAGAAAGCAGGTAGAACAAGTTTTGTGGTGCCTTTCAGCTGCCTACCGGGGTACTGTAAAAGGTACCAAGAGAACTCGTTTCTGGCACCTTCCCCGGTGGAGTTGTGCATGGGGTGTGTTTGGAACATTTTGTCACCAGCCGAGTCCAAAATTCAGCGATTCCCCATCTCAGCCCAGAAAGCAGGTAGAACAAGTTTTGTGGTGCCTTTCAGCTGCCTACCGGGGTAGTGTAAAAACTACCAAGAGAACTCGTTTCTGGCACTTCCCCGGTGGAGTTGTGCATGGGGTGTGTTTGGAACATTTTGTCACCAGCCGAGTCCAAATTTCAGCGATTCTCCATCTCAGCCCAGAAAGCAGGTAGAACAAGTTTTGTGGTGCCTTTCTCTTGCCTACCGGGGTAGTGTAAAAACTACCAAACGGAACTCGTTTCTGGCACCTTCCCCGGTGGAGTTGTGCATGGGGTGTGTTTGGAACATTTTGTCACCAGCCGAGTCCAAAAGTCAGCCGTTCCCCATCTCAGCCCAGAAAGCAGGTAGAACAAGTTTTGTGGTGCCTTTCAGCTGCCTACCGGGGTAGTGTAAAAACTACCAACAGAACTCGTTTCTGGCACCTTCCCCGGTGGAGTTGTGCATGGGGTGTGTTTGGAACATTTTGTTACCAGCCGAGTCCAAAATTCAGCGATTCCCATCTCAGCCCAGAAAGCAGGTAGAACAAGTTTTGTGTGCCTTTCAGCTGCCTACCGGGGTAGTGTAAAAACTACCAACGGAACTCGTTTCTGGCACCCTTCCCCGGTGGAGTTGTGCATGGGGTGTGTTTGGAACATTTTGTCACCAGCCGAGTCCAAAAGTCAGCGATTCCCCATCTCAGCCCAGAAAGCAGGTAGAACAAGTTTTGTGGTGCCTTTCAGCTGCCTACCGGGGTAGTGTAAAAACTACCAACAGAACTCGTTTCTGGCACCTTCCCCGGTGGAGTTGTGCATGGGGTGTGTTTGGTACATTTTTGTCACCAGCCGAGTCCAAAATTCAGCCGTTCCCCATCTCAGCCCAGAAAGCAGGTACAACAAGTTTGTGGTGCCTTTCAGCTGCCTACCGGGGTAGTGTAAAAACTACCAACAGAACTCGTTTCTGGCACCTTCCCCGGTGGAGTTGTGCATGGGGTGTGTTTGGAACATTTTGTCACCAGCCGAGTCCAAAATTCAGCGATTCCCAATCTCAGCCCAGGAAAGCAGGTAGAACAAGTTTTGTGGTGCCTTTCAGCTGCCTACCGGGGTACTGTAAAAAGTACCAAGAGAACCCGTTTCTGTCACCTTCCCCGGTGGAGTTGTGCATGGGGTGTGTTTGGAACATTTTGTCACCAGCCGAGTCCAAAAGTCAGCGATTCCCCATCTCAGCCCAGAAAGCAGGTAGAACAAGTTTTGTGGTGCCTTTCAGCTGCCTACCGGGGTAGTGTAAAAACTACCAACAGAACTCGTTTCTGGCACCTTCCCCGGTGGAGTTGTGCATGGGGTGTGTTTGGAACATTTTGTCACCAGCCGAGTCCAAAATTCAGCCGTTCCCCATCTCAGCCCAGAAAGCAGGTAGAACAAGTTTTGTGGTGCCTTTCAGCTGCCTACCGGGGTAGTGTAAAAACTACCAACAGAACTCGTTTCTGGCACCTTCCCCGGTGGTGGTGTGCATGGGGTGTGTTTGGAACATTTTGTCACCAGCCGAGTCCAAAATTCAGGGATTCCCCATCTCAGCCCAGAAAGCAGGTAGAACAAGTTTTGTGGTGCCTTTCAGCTGCCTACCGGGGTAGTGTAAAAACTACCAACAGAACTCGTTTCTGGCACCTTCCCCGGTGGAGCTGTGCATGGGGTGTGTTTGGAACATTTTGTCACCAGGCGAGTCCAAAATTCAGCCGTTCCCCATCTCAGCCCAGAAAGCAGGTAGAACAAGTTTTGTGGTGCCTTTCTCTTGCCTACCGGGGTAGTGTAAAAACTACCAACGGAACTCGATTCTGGCACCTTCCCCCGGTGGAGTTGTGCATGGGGTGTGTTTGGAACATTTTGTTACCAGCCGAGTCCAAAATTCAGCGATTCCCATCTCAGCCCAGAAAGCAGGTAGAACAAGTTTTGTGGTGCCTTTCAGCTGCCTACCGGGGTAGTGTAAAAACTACCAACAGAACTCGTTTCTGGCACCTTCCCCGGTGGAGTTTGTGCATGGGGTGTGTTTGGAACATTTTGTCACCAGCCGAGTCCAAAATTCAGCGATTCCCCATCTCAGCCCAGAAAGCAGGTAGAACAAGTTTTGTGGTGTCTTTCAGATGCCTACCGGAGCAATGTAAAAACTACCAACAGAACTCGTTTCTGGCACCTTCCCCGGTGGAGTTGTGCAATGGGGTGTGTTTTGGAACATTTTTGTCACCAGCCGAGTCCAAAATTCAGCGATTCCCCATCTCAGCCCAGAAAGCAGGTAGAACAAGTTTTGTGGTGCCTTTCAGCTGCCTACCGGGGTAGTGTAAAAACTACCAGAGAACTCGTTTCTGGCACCTTCCCCGGTGGAGTTGTGCATGGGGTGTGTTTGGAACATTTTGTCACCAGCCGAGTCCAAAATTCAGCCGTTCCCCATCTTCACCCCAGAAAGCAGGTAGAACAAGTTTTGTGGTGCCTTTCTCTTGCCTACCGGGGTAGTGTAAAAACTACCAACGGAACTCATTTCTGGCACCTTCCCCGGTGGAGTTGTGCATGGGGTGTGTTTGGAACATTTTGTCACCAGCCCGAGTCCAAAAGTCAGCGATTCCCCATCTCAGGCCCAGAAAGCAGGTAGAACAAGTTTTGTGGTGCCTTTCAGCTGCCTACCGGGGTAGTGTAAAAACTACCAACAGAACTCGTTTCTGGCACCTTCCCCGGTGGAGTTGTGCATGGGCGTGTGTTTGGAACATTTTGTCACCAGCCGAGTCCAAAATTCAGCCGTTCCCCATCTCAGCCCAGAAAGCAGGTAGAACAAGTTTTGTGGTGCCTTTCAGCTGCCTACCGGGGTAGTGTAAAAACTACCAACAGAACTCGTTTCTGGCACCTTCCCCGGTGGAGTTGTGCATGGGGTGTGTTTGGAACATTTTGTCACCAGCCGAGTCCAAAAGTCAGCGATTCCCCATCTCAGCCCAGAAAGCAGGTAGAACAAGTTTTGTGGTGCCTTTCAGCTGCCTACCGGGGTAGTGTAAAAACTACCAACAGAACTCGTTTCTGGCACCTTCCCCGGTGGAGTTGTGCATGGGGTGTGTTTGGAACATTTTGTCACCAGCCGAGTCCAAAATTCAGCGATTCCCCCATCTCAGCCCAGAAAGCAGGTACAACAAGTTTTTGTGGGTGCCTTTCAGCTGCCTACCGGGGTAGTGTAAAAACTACCAACAGAACTCGTTTCTGGCACCTTCCCCGGTGGAGTTGTGCATGGGGTGTGTTTGGAACATTTTGTCACCAGCCGAGTCCAAAAGTCAGCGATTCCCCATCTCAGCCCAGAAAGCAGGTAGAACAAGTTTTGTGGTGCCTTTCAGCTGCCTACCGGGGTAGTGTAAAAACTACCAACAGAACTCGTTTCTGGCACCTTCCCCGGTGGAGTTGTGCATGGGGTGTGTTTGGAACATTTTGTCACCAGCCGAGTCCAAAATTCAGCGATTCCCCATCTCAGCCCAGAAAGCAGGTAGAACAAGTTTTGTGGTGCCTTTCAGCTGCCTACCGGGGTAGTGTAAAAACTACCAACAGAACTCGTTTCTGGCACCTTCCCCGGTGGAGTTGTGCATGGGGTGTGTTTGGAACATTTTGTCACCAGCCGAGTCCAAAATTCAGCCCGTTCCCCATCTCAGCCCAGAAAGCAGGTAGAACAAGTTTTGTGGTGCCTTTCAGCTGCCTACCGGGGTAGTGTAAAAAACTACCAACAGAACTCGTTTCTGGCACCTTCCCCGGTGGAGGTGTGCATGGGGTGTGTTTGGAACATTTTGTCACCAGCCGAGTCCAAAATTCAGCGATTCCCCATCTCAGCCCAGAAAGCAGGTAGAACAAGTTTTGTGGTGCCTTTCAGCTGCCTACCGGGGTAGTTGTAAAAACTACCAACAGAACTCGTTTCTGGCACCTTCCCCGGTGGAGCTGTGCATGGGGTTGTGTTTGGAACATTTTGTTACCAGCCGAGGTCCAAAATTCAGCTGTTCCCCATCTCAGCCCAGAAAGCAGGTAGAACAAGTTTTGTGGTGCCTTTCTCTTGCCTACCGGGGTAGTGTAAAAACTACCAACGGAACTCGTTTCTGGCACCTTCCCCGGTGGAGTTGTGCATGGGGTGTGTTTGGAACATTTTGTCACCAGCCGAGTCCAAAATTCAGCGATTCCCCATCTCAGCCCAGAAAGCAGGTAGAACAAGTTTTGTGGTGCCTTTCAGCTGCCTACCGGGGTAGTGTAAAAAACTACCAAGAGAACTCGTTTCTGGCACCTTCCCCGGTGGAGTTGTGCATTGGGTGTGTTTTGGAACATTTTGTCACCAGCCGAGTCCAAAATTCAGCCGTTCCCCATCTTCAGCCCAGAAAGCAGGTAGAACAAGTTTTGTGGTGCCTTTCTCTTGCCTACCGGGGTAGTGTAAAAACTACCAATGGAACTCATTTCTGGCACCTTCCCCGGGTGGAGTTGTGCATGGGGTGTGTTTGGAACATTTTGTCACCAGCCGAGTCCAAAAGTCAGCGATTCCCCATCTCAGCCCAGAAAGCAGGTAGAACAAGTTTTGTGGTGCCTTTCAGCTGCCTACCGGGGTAGTGTAAAAAACTACCAACAGAACTCGTTTCTGGCACCTTCCCCGGTGGAGTTGTGCATGGGGTGTGTTTGGAAACATTTTGTCACCAGCCGAGTCCAAAATTCAGCCGTTCCCCATCTCAGCCCAGAAAGCAGGTAGAACAAGTTTTGTGGTGCCTTTCAGCTGCCTACCGGGGGTAGTGTAAAAACTACCAACAGAACTCGTTTCTGGCACCTACTTCCCCGGTGGAGTTGTGCATGGGGTGTGTTTGGAACATTTTGTCACCAGCCGAGTCCAAAAGTCAGCGATTCCCCATCTCAGCCCAGAAAGCAGGTAGAACAAGTTTTGTGGTGCCTTTCAGCTGCCTACCGGGGTAGTGTAAAAAACTACCACAGAACTCGTTTCTGGCACCTTCCCCGGTGGAGTTGTGCATGGGTGTGTTTGGAACATTTTGTCACCAGCCGAGTCCAAAAATTCAGCGATTCCCCATCTCAGCCCAGAAAGCAGGTACAACAAGTTTTGTGGTGCCTTTCAGCTGCCTACCGGGGTAGTGTAAAAAACTACCAACAGAACTCGTTTCTGGCACCTTCCCCGGTGGAGTTGTGCATGGGGTGTGTTTTGGAACATTTTGTCACCAGCCGAGTCCAAAAGTCAGCGATTCCCCATCTCAGCCCAGAAAGCAGGTAGAACAAGTTTTGTGGTGCCTTTCATCTGCCTACCGGTGTAGTGTAAAAACTACCAACAGAACTCGTTTCTGGCACCTTTGCCGGTGGAGTTGTGCATGGGGTGTGTTTGGAACATTTTGTCACCAGCCGAGTCCAAAATTCAGCGATTCCCCATCTCAGCCCAGAAAGCAGGTAGAACAAGTTTTGTGGTGCCTTTCAGCTGCCTACCGGGGTAGTGTAAAAACTACCAACAGAACTCGTTTCTGGCACCTTCCCCGGTGGAGTTGTGCATGGGGGTGTGTTTGGAACATTTTGTCACCAGCCAAGTCCAAAATTCAGCCGTTCCCCATCTCAGCCCAGAAAGCAGGTAGAACAAGTTTTGTGGTGCCTTTCAGCTGCCTACCGGGGTAGTGTAAAAACTACCAACAGAACTCGTTTCTGGCACCTTCCCCGGTGGAGGTGTGCATGGGGTGTGTTTTGGAACATTTTGTCACCCAGCCAGAGTCCAAAATTCAGCGATTCCCCATCTCAGCCCAGAAAGCAGGTAGAACAAGTTTTGTGGTGCCTTTCAGCTGCCTACCGGGGGTAGTGTAAAAACTACCAACAGAACTCGTTTCTGGCACCTTCCCCGGTGGAGCTGTGCATGGGGTGTGTTTGGAACATTTTGTTACCCAGCCGAGTCCAAAATTCAGCTGTTCCCCATCTCAGCCCAGAAAGCAGGTAGAACAAGTTTTGTTGGTGCCTTTCTCTTGCCTACCGGGGTAGTGTAAAAACTACCAACGGAACTCGTTTCTGGCACCTTCCCCGGTTGGAGTTGTGCATTGGGGTGTGTTTGGAACATTTTGTCAGCAGCCGAGTCCAAAATTCAGCGATTCCCCATCTCAGCCCAGAAAGCAGGTAGAACAAGTTTTGTGGTGCCTTTCAGCTGCCTACCGGGGTAGTGTAAAAACTACCAACAGAACTCGTTTCTGGGCACCTTCCCCGGTGGAGTTGTGCATTGGGGTGTGTTTGGAACATTTTGTCACCAGCCGAGTCCAAAAGTCAGCCGTTCCCCATCTCAGCCCAGAAAGCAGGTAGAACAAGTTTTTGTGGTGCCTTTCAGCTGCCTACCGGGGTAGTGTAAAAACTACCAACAGAACTCGTTTCTGGCACCTTCCCCGGTGGAGTTGTGCATGGGGTGTGTTTGGAACATTTTGTCACCAGCCGAGTCCAAAATTCAAGCGATTCCCCATCTCAGCCCAGAAAGCAGGTAGAACAAGTTTTGTGGTGCCTTTCAGCTGCCTACCGGGGTAGTGTAAAAACTACCCACAGAACTCGTTTCTGGCACCTTTCCCCGGTGGAGTTGTGCATGGGGTGTGTTTGGAACATTTTGTCACCAGCCAAGTCCAAAATTCAGCCATTCCCCATCTCAGCCCAGAAAGCAGGTAGAACAAGTTTTGTGGTGCCTTTCAGCTGCCTACCGGGTAGTGTAAAAACTACCAACAGAACTCGTTTCTGGCACCTTCCCCGGTGGAGGTGTGCATGGGGTGTGTTTGGAACATTTTGTCACCAGCCGAGTCCAAAATTCAGCGATTCCCCATCTCAGCCCAGAAAGCAGGTAGAACAAGTTTTGTGGTGCCTTTCAGCTGCCTACCGGGGTAGTGTAAAAACTACCAACAGAACTCGTTTCTGGCACCTTCCCCGGTGGAGCTGTGCATGGGGTGTGTTTGGAACATTTTGTTACCAGCCGAGTCCAAAATTCAGCTGTTCCCCATCTCAGCCCAGAAAGCAGGTAGAACAAGTTTTGTGGTGCCTTTCTCTTGCCTACCGGGGTAGTGTAAAAACTACCAACGGAACTCGTTTCTGGCACCTTCCCCGGTGGAGTTGTGCATGGGGTGTGTTTGGAACATTTTGTCACCAGCCGAGTCCAAAATTCAGCGATTCCCCATCTCAGCCCAGAAAGCAGGTAGAACAAGTTTTGTGGTGCCTTTCAGCTGCCTACCGGGGTAGTGTAAAAAACTACCAAGAGAACTCGTTTCTGGCACCTTCCCCGGTGGAGTTGTGCATGGGGTGTGTTTGGAACATTTTGTCACCAGCCGAGTCCAAAATTCAGCCGTTCCCCATCTCAGCCCAGAAAGCAGGTAGAACAAATTTTGTGGTGCCCTTTCTCTTGCCTACCGGGGTAGTGTAAAAACTACCAACGGAACTCGTTTCTGGCACCTTCCCCGGTGGAGTTGTGCATGGGGTGTGTTTGGAACATTTTGTCACCAGCCGAGTCCAAAAGTCAGCGATTCCCCATCTCAGCCCAGAAAGCAGGTAGAACAAGTTTTGTGGTGCCTTTCAGCTGCCTACCGGGGTAGTGTAAAAACTACCAAGAGAACTCGTTTCTGGCACCTTCCCCGGTGGAGTTGTGCATGGGGTGTGTTTGGAACATTTTGTCACCAGCCGAGTCCAAAATTCAGCCGTTCCCCATCTCAGCCCAAAAGCAGGTACAACAAGTTTTGTGGTGCCTTTCAGGCTGCCTACCGGGGTAGTGTAAAAACTACCAACAGAACTCGTTTTCTGGCACCTTCCCCGGTGGAGTTGTGCATGGGGTGTGTTTGGAACATTTTGTCACCAGCCGAGTCCAAAATTCAGCGATTCCCCATCTCAGCCCCAGAAAGCAGGTAGAACAAGTTTTGTGGTGCCTTTCTCTTGCCTACCGGGGGTAGTGTAAAAACTACCAACAGAACTCGTTTCTGGCACCTTCCCCGGTGGAGTTGTGCATGGGGTGTGTTTGGAACATTTTGTCACCAGCCGAGTCCAAAATTCAGGGATTCCCCATCTCAGCCCAGAAAGCAGGTAGAACAAGTTTTGTGGTGCCTTTCTCTTGCCTACCGGGGTACTGTAAAAACTACCAATAGAACTCGTTTCTGGCACCTTCCCCGGTGGAGTTGTGCATGGGGTGTGTTTGGAACATTTTGTCAACAGCCGAGTCCAAAATTCAGCGATTCCCCATCTCAGCCCAGAAAGCAGGTAGAACAAGTTTTGTGGTGCCTTTCAGCTGCCTACCGGGGTACTGTAAAAACTACCAAGAGAACTCGTTTCTGGCACCTTCCCCGTTGGAGTTGTGCATGGGGTGTGTTTGGAAACATTTTGTCACCAGCCGAGTCCAAAAGTCAGCGATTCCCCCATCTCAGCCCAGAAAGCAGGTAGAACAAGTTTTGTGGTGCCTTTCAGCTGTCTACCGGGGTAGTGTAAAAACTACCAACAGAACTCGTTTCTGGCGCCTTCCCCGGTGGAGTTGTGCATGGGGTGTGTTTGGAACATTTTGTTACCAGCCGAGTCCAATAATTCAGCGATTCCCCATCTCAGCCCAGAAAGCAGGGTAGAACAAGTTTTGTGGTGCCTTTCAGCTGCCTACCGGGGTAGTGTAAAAACTACCAACAGAACTCATTTCTGGCACCTTCCCCGGTGGAGTTAGTGCATGGGGTGTGTTTGGAACATTTTGTCACCAGCCGAGTCCAAAATTCAGCGATTCCCCATCTCAGCCCAGAAAGCAGGTAGAACAAGTTTTGTGGTGTCTTTCAGATGCCTACCGGAGCAATGTAAAAACTACCAACAGAACTCGTTTTCTGGCACCTTCCCCGGTGGAGCTGTGCATGGGGTGTGTTTGGAACATTTTGTCACCAGCCGAGTCCAAAAGTCAGCGATTCCCCATCTCAGCCCAGAAAGCAGGTAGAACAAGTTTTGTGGTGCCTTTCAGCTGCCTACCGGGGGTAGTGTAAAAACTACCAACAGAACTCGTTTCTGGCACCTTCCCCGGTGGAGTTGTGCATGGGGTGTGTTTGGAACATTTTGTCACCAGCCCGAGTCCAAAATTCAGCCGTTCCCCATCTCAGCCCAGAAAGCAGGTAGAACAAGTTTTGTGGTGCCTTTCTCTTGCCTACCGGGTAGTGTAAAAACTACCAACAGAACTCGTTTCTGGCACCTTCCCCGGTGGAGTTGTGCATGGGGTGTTGTTTGGAACATTTTGTCACCAGCCGAGTCCAAAAGTCAGCGATTCCCCATCTCTCAGCCCAGAAAGCAGGTAGAACAAGTTTTGTGGTGCCTTTCCGCTGCCTACCGGGGTAGTGTAAAAAACTACCAACAGATCTCGTTTCTGGCACCTTCCCCGGTGGAGTTGTGCATGGGGTGTGTTTGGAACATTTTGTCACCAGCCGAGTCCAAAATTCAGCGATTCCCCTTCTCAGCCCAGAAAGCAGGTAGAACAAGTTTTGTGGTGCCTTTCAGCAGCCTACCGGGGTAGTGTAAAAACTACCAACAGAACTCGTTTTCTGGCACCTTCCCGGTGAGTTGTGCATGGGGTGTGTTTGGAACATTTTGTCACCAGCCGAGTCCAAAATTCAGGGATTCTCCATCTCAGCCCAGAAAGCAGGTAGAACAAGTTTTGTGGTGCCTTTCAGCTGCCTACCGGGGATACTGTAAAAAGTACCAAGAGAACTCGTTTTCTGGCACCTTCCCGGTGGAGTTGTGCATGGGGTGTGTTTGGAACATTTTGTCACCAGCCGAGTCCAAAAGTCAGCGATTTCCCCATCTCAGCCCAGAAAGCAGGTAGAACAAGTTTTGTGTGCCTTTCAGCTGCCTACCGGGGTAGTGTAAAAACTACCAACAGAACTCGTTTCTGGCACCTTCCCCGGTGGAGTTGTGCATGGGGTTGTGTTTGGAACATTTTGTCACCAGCCAAGTCCAAAATTCAGCCGTTCCCCATCTCAGCCCAGAAAGCAGGTAGAACAAGTTTTGTGGTGCCTTTCAGCTGCCTACCGGGGTAGTGTAAAAACTACCAACAGAACTCGTTTCTGGCACCTTCCCCGGTGGAGCTGTGCATGGGGTGTGTTTGGAACATTTTGTCACCAGCCGAGTCCAAAATTCAGCCGTTCCCCATCTCAGCCCAGAAAGCAGGTAGAACAAGTTTTGTGGTGCCTTTCTCTTGCCTACCGGGGTAGTGTAAAAACTACCAACGGAACTCGATTCTGGCACCTTCCCCGGTGGAGTTGTGCATGGGGTGTGTTTGGAACATTTTGTCACCGGCCGAGTCCAAAATTCAGCGATTCCCCATCTCAGCCCAGAAAGCAGGTAGAACAAGTTTTGTGGTGTCTTTCAGATGCCTACCGGAGCAATGTAAAAACTACCAACAGAACTCGTTTCTGGCACCTTCCCCGGTGGAGCTGTGCATGGGGTGTGTTTGGAACATTTTGTCACCAGCCGAGTCCAAAATTCAGCCGTTCTCAGCCGTTCCCCATCTCAGCCCAGAAAGCAGGTAGAACAAGTTTTGTGGTGCCTTTCTCTTGCCTACCGGGGTAGTGTAAAAACTACCAACGGAACTCGTTTCTGGCACCTTCCCCGGTGGAGTTGTGCATGGGGTGTGTTTGGAACATTTTGTCACCAGCCGAGTCCAAAAGTCAGCGATTCCCCATCTCAGCCCAGAAAGCAGGTAGAACAAGTTTTGTGGTGCCTTTCAGCTGCCTACCGGGGTAGTGTAAAAACTACCAACAGAACTCGTTTCTGGCACCTTCCCCGGTGGAGTTGTGCATGGGGTGTGTTTGGAACATTTTGTCACCAGCCGAGTCCAAAAGTCAGCGATTCCCCATCTCAGCCCAGAAAGCAGGTAGAACAAGTTTTGTGGTGCCTTTCAGCTGCCTACCGGGGTAGTGTAAAAACTACCAACAGAACTCGTTTCTGGCACCTTCCCCGGTGGAGTTGTGCATGGGGTGTGTTTGGAACATTTTGTCACCAGCCGAGTCCAAAATTCAGCGATTCCCCATCTCAGCCCAGAAAGCAGGTAGAACCGGTTTTGTGGTGCCTTTCAGCTGCCTACCGGGGTAGTGTAAAAACTACCAACAGAACTCGTTTCTGGCACCTTCCCCGGTGGAGTTGTGCATGGGGTGTGTTTGGAACATTTTGTCACCAGCCGAGTCCAAAAGTCAGCGATTCCCCATCTCAGCCCAGAAAGCAGGTAGAACAAGTTTTGTGGTGCCTTTCAGCTGCCTACCGGGGGTAGTGTAAAAACTACCAACAGAACTCGTTTCTGGCACCTTCCCCGGTGGAGTTGTGCATGGGGTGTGTTTGGAACATTTTGTCACCAGCCGAGTCCAAAATTCAGCGATTCCCCATCTCAGCCCAGAAAGCAGGTAGAACAAGTTTTGTGGTGCCTTTCAGCTGCCTACCGGGGTAGTGTAAAAACTACCAACAGAACTCGTTTCTGGCACCTTCCCCGGTGGAGTTGTGCATGGGGTGTGTTTGGAACATTTTGTCACCAGCCGAGTCCAAAAGTCAGCGATTCCCCATCTCAGCCCAGAAAGCAGGTAGAACAAGTTTTGTGGTGCCTTTCAGCTGCCTACCGGGGTAGTGTAAAAACTACCAACAGAACTCGTTTCTGGCACCTTCCCCGGTGGAGTTGTGCATGGGGTGTGTTTGGAACATTTTGTCACCAGCCGAGTCCAAAATTCAGCCGTTCCCCATCTCAGCCCAGAAAGCAGGTAGAACAAGTTTTGTGGTGCCTTTCAGCTGCCTACCGGGGTAGTGTAAAAACTACCAACAGAACTCGTTTCTGGCACCTTCCCCGGTGGAGTTGTGCATGGGGTGTGTTTGGAACATTTTGTCACCAGCCGAGTCCAAAATTCAGCTGTTCCCCATCTCAGCCCAGAAAGCAGGTAGAACAAGTTTTCTGGTGCCTTTCAGCTGCCTACTGGGGTAGTGTAAAAACTACCAACAGAACTCGTTTCTGGCACCTTCCCCGGTGGAGGTGTGCATGGGGTGTGTTTGGAACATTTTGTCACCAGCCGAGTCCAAAATTCAGCTGTTCCCCATCTCAGCCCAGAAAGCAGGTAGAACAAGTTTTGTGGTGCCTTTCTCTTGCCTACCGGGGTAGTGTAAAAACTACCAACAGAACTCGTTTCTGGCACCTTCCCCGGTGGAGTTGTGCATGGGGTGTGTTTGGAACATTTTGTCACCAGCCGAGTCCAAAAGTCAGCGATTCCCCATCTCAGCCCAGAAAGCAGGTAGAACAAGTTTTGTGGTGCCTTTCAGCTGCCTACCGGGGTAGTGTAAAAACTACCAACAGAACTCGTTTCTGGCACCTTCCCCGGTGGAGTTGTGCATGGGGTGTGTTTGGAACATTTTGTCACCAGCCGAGTCCAAAATTCAGCCGTTCCCCATCTCAGCCCAGAAAGCAGGTACAACAAGTTTTGTGGTGCCTTTCAGCTGCCTACCGGGGTAGTGTAAAAACTACCAACAGAACTCGTTTCTGGCACCTTCCCCGGTGGAGTTGTGCATGGGGTGTGTTTGGAACATTTTGTCACCAGCCGAGTCCAAAATTCAGCCGTTCCCCATCTCAGCCCAGAAAGCAGGTAGAACAAGTTTTGTGGTGCCTTTCAGCTGCCTACCGGGGGTACTGTAAAAACTACCAACAGAACTCGTTTCTGGCACCTTCCCCGGTGGAGTTGTGCATGGGGTGTGTTTGGAACATTTTGTCACCAGCCGAGTCCAAAAGTCAGCGATTCCCCATCTCAGCCCAGAAAGCAGGTAGAACAAGTTTTGTGGTGCCTTTCAGCTGCCTACCGGGGTAGTGTAAAAACTACCAACAGAACTCGTTTCTGGCACCTTCCCCGGTGGAGTTGTGCATGGGGTGTGTTTGGAACATTTTGTCACCAGCCGAGTCCAAAATTCAGCGATTCCCCATCTCAGCCCAGAAAGCAGGTAGAACAAGTTTTGTGGTGCCTTTCAGCTGCCTACCGGGGTAGTGTAAAAACTACCAACAGAACTCGTTTCTGGCACCTTCCCCGGTGGAGTTGTGCATGGGGTGTGTTTGGAACATTTTGTCACCAGCCAAGTCCAAAATTCAGCCGTTCCCCATCTCAGCCCAGAAAGCAGGTAGAACAAGTTTTGTGGTGCCTTTCAGCTGCCTACCGGGGTAGTGTAAAAACTACCAACAGAACTCGTTTCTGGCACCTTCCCCGGTGGAGCTGTGCATGGGGTGTGTTTGTAACATTTTGTTACCAGCCGAGTCCAAAATTCAGCTGTTCCCCATCTCAGCCCAGAAAGCAGGTAGAACAAGTTTTGTGGTGCCTTTCTCTTGCCTACCGGGGTAGTGTAAAAACTACCAACGGAACTCGTTTCTGGCACCTTCCCCGGTGGAGTTGTGCATGGGGTGTGTTTGGAACATTTTGTCACCAGCCGAGTCCAAAAGTCAGCGATTCCCCATCTCAGCCCAGAAAGCAGGTAGAACAAGTTTTGTGGTGCCTTTCAGCTGCCTACCGGGGTAGTGTAAAAACTACCAACAGAACTCGTTTCTGGCACCTTCCCCGGTGGAGTTGTGCATGGGGTGTGTTTGGAACATTTTGTCACCAGCCGAGTCCAAAATTCAGCGATTCCCCATCTCAGCCCAGAAAGCAGGTAGAACAAGTTTTGTGGTGCCTTTCTCTTGCCTACCGGGGTAGTGTAAAAACTACCAACAGAACTCGTTTCTGGCACCTTCCCCGGTGGAGTTGTGCATGGGGTGTGTTTGGAACATTTTGTCACCAGCCGAGTCCAAAATTCAGCGATTCCCCATCTCAGCCCAGAAAGCAGGTAGAACAAGTTTTGTGGTGCCTTTCTCTTGCCTACCGGGGTAGTGTAAAAACTACCAAGAGAACTCGTTTCTGGCACCTTCCCCGGTGGAGTTGTGCATGGGGTGTGTTTGGAACATTTTGTCACCAGCCGAGTCCAAAATTCAGCGATTCCCCATCTCAGCCCAGAAAGCAGGTAGAACAAGTTTTGTGGTGCCTTTCAGCTGCCTACCGGGGTAGTGTAAAAACTACCAAGAGAACTCGTTTCTGGCACCTTCCCCGGTGGAGTTGTGCATGGGGTGTGTTTGGAACATTTTGTCACCAGCCGAGTCCAAAAGTCAGCGATTCCCCATCTCAGCCCAGAAAGCAGGTAGAACAAGTTTTGTGGTGCCTTTCAGCTGCCTACCGGGGTAGTGTAAAAACTACCAACAGAACTCGTTTCTGGCACCTTCCGTGGTGGAGTTGTGCAGGGGGTGTGTTTGGAACATTTTGTCACCAGCCGACTCCAAAATTCAGCGGTTCCCCATCTCAGCCCAGAAAGCAGGTAGAACAAGTTTTGTGGTGCCTTTCAGCTGCCTACCGGGGTAGTGTAAAAACTACCAACAGAACTCGTTTCTGGCACCTTCCCCGGTGGAGTTGTGCATGGGGTGTGTTTGGAACATTTTGTCACCAGCCAAGTCCAAAATTCAGCCGTTCCCCATCTCAGCCCAGAAAGCAGGTAGAACAAGTTTTCTGGTGCCTTTCAGCTGCCTACCGGGGTAGTGTAAAAACTACCAACAGAACTCGTTTCTGGCACCTTCCCCGGTGGAGTTGTGCATGGGGTGTGTTTGGAACATTTTGTCACCAGCCGAGTCCAAAATTCAGCGATTCCCCATCTCAGCCCAGAAAGCAGGTAGAACAAGTTTTGTGGTGCCTTTCAGCTGCCTACCGGGGTAGTGTAAAAACTACCAACAGAACTCGTTTCTGGCACCTTCCCCGGTGGAGCTGTGCATGGGGTGTGTTTGGAACATTTTGTCACCAGCCGAGTCCAAAATTCAGCCGTTCCCCATCTCAGCCCAGAAAGCAGGTAGAACAAGTTTTGTGGTGCCTTTCTCTTGCCTACCGGGGTAGTGTAAAAACTACCAACGGAACTCGATTCTGGCACCTTCCCCGGTGGAGTTGTGCATGGGGTGTGTTTGGAACATTTTGTTACCAGCCGAGTCCAAAATTCAGCGATTCCCCATCTCAGCCCAGAAAGCAGGTAGAACAAGTTTTGTGGTGCCTTTCAGCTGCCTACCGGGGTAGTGTAAAAACTACCAACAGAACTCGTTTCTGGCACCTTCCCCGGTGGAGTTGTGCATGGGGTGTGTTTGGAACATTTTGTCACCAGCCGAGTCCAAAATTCAGCGATTCCCCATCTCAGCCCAGAAAGCAGGTAGAACAAGTTTTGTGGTGTCTTTCAGATGCCTACCGGAGCAATGTAAAAACTACCAACAGAACTCGTTTCTGGCACCTTCCCCGGTGGAGTTGTGCATGGGGTGTGTTTGGAACATTTTGTCACCAGCCGAGTCCAAAATTCAGCCGTTCCCCATCTCAGCCCAGAAAGCAGGTAGAACAAGTTTTGTGGTGCCTTTCAGCTGCCTACCGGGGTAGTGTAAAAACTACCAACAGAACTCGTTTCTGGCACCTTCCCCGGTGGAGTTGTGCATGGGGTGTGTTTGGAACATTTTGTCACCAGCCGAGTCCAAAATTCAGCCGTTCCCCATCTCAGCCCAGAAAGCAGGTAGAACAAGTTTTGTGGTGCCTTTCAGCTGCCTACCGGGGTAGTGTAAAAACTACCAACAGAACTCGTTTCTGGCACCTTCCCCGGTGGAGTTGTGCATGGGGTGTGTTTGGAACATTTTGTCACCAGCCGAGTCCAAAATTCAGCGATTCCCCATCTCAGCCCAGAAAGCAGGTAGAACAAGTTTTGTGGTGCCTTTCAGCTGCCTACCGGGGTAGTGTAAAAACTACCAACAGAACTCGTTTCTGGCACCTTCCCCGGTGGAGTTGTGCATGGGGTGTGTTTGGAACATTTTGTCACCAGCCGAGTCCAAAAGTCAGCGATTCCCCATCTCAGCCCAGAAAGCAGGTAGAACAAGTTTTGTGGTGCCTTTCAGCTGCCTACCGGGGTAGTGTAAAAACTACCAACAGAACTCGTTTCTGGCACCTTCCCCGGTGGAGTTGTGCATGGGGTGTGTTTGGAACATTTTGTCACCAGCCGAGTCCAAAATTCAGCGATTCCCCATCTCAGCCCAGAAAGCAGGTAGAACAAGTTTTGTGGTGCCTTTCAGCTGCCTACCGGGGTAGTGTAAAAACTACCAACAGAACTCGTTTCTGGCACCTTCCCCGGTGGAGTTGTGCATGGGGTGTGTTTGGAACATTTTGTCACCAGCCGAGTCCAAAAGTCAGCCGTTCCCCATCTCAGCCCAGAAAGCAGGTAGAACAAGTTTTGTGGTGCCTTTCAGCTGCCTACCGGGGTCCTGTAAAAACTACCAACAGAACTCATTTCTGGCACCTTCCCCGGTGGAGTTGTGCATGGGGTGTGTTTGGAACATTTTGTCACCAGCCGAGTCCAAAAGTCAGCGATTCCCCATCTCAGCCCAGAAAGCAGGTAGAACAAGTTTTGTGGTGCCTTTCAGCTGCCTACCGGGGTAGTGTAAAAACTACCAACAGAACTCGTTTCTGGCACCTTCCCCGGTGGAGTTGTGCATGGGGTGTGTTTGGAACATTTTGTCACCAGCCGAGTCCAAAATTCAGGGATTCCCCATCTCAGCCCAGAAAGCAGGTAGAACAAGTTTTGTGGTGCCTTTCAGCTGCCTACCGGGGTAGTGTAAAAACTACGAACAGAACTCGTTTCTGGCACCTTCCCCGGTGGAGTTGTGCATGGGGTGTGTTTGGAACATTTTGTCACCAGCCGAGTCCAAAATTCAGCCGTTCCCCATCTCAGCCCAGAAAGCAGGTAGAACAAGTTTTCTGGTGCCTTTCAGCTGCCTACCGGGGTAGTGTAAAAACTACCAACAGAACTCGTTTCTGGCACCTTCCCCGGTGGAGGTGTGCATGGGGTGTGTTTGGAACATTTTGTCACCAGCCGAGTCCAAAATTCAGCCGTTCCCCATCTCAGCCCAGAAAGCAGGTAGAACAAGTTTTGTGGTGCCTTTCAGCTGCCTACCGGGGTAGTGTAAAAACTACCAACAGAACTCGTTTCTGGCACCTTCCCCGGTGGAGCTGTGCATGGGGTGTGTTTGGAACATTTTGTTACCAGCCGAGTCCAAAATTCAGCTGTTCCCCATCTCAGCCCAGAAAGCAGGTAGAACAAGTTTTGTGGTGCCTTTCTCTTGCCTACCGGGGTAGTGTAAAAACTACCAACGGAACTCGTTTCTGGCACCTTCCCCGGTGGAGTTGTGCATGGGGTGTGCTTGGAACATTTTGTCACCAGCCGAGTCCAAAAGTCAGCCGTTCCCCATCTCAGCCCAGAAAGCAGGTAGAACAAGTTTTGTGGTGCCTTTCAGCTGCCTACCGGGGTAGTGTAAAAACTACCAACAGAACTCGTTTCTGGCACCTTCCCCGGTGGAGTTGTGCATGGGGTGTGTTTGGAACATTTTGTCACCAGCCGAGTCCAAAATTCAGCCGTTCCCCATCTCAGCCCAGAAAGCAGGTAGAACAAGTTTTGTGGTGCCTTTCAGCTGCCTACCGGGGTACTGTAAAAACTACCAACAGAACTCGTTTCTGGCACCTTCCCCGGTGGAGTTGTGCATGGGGTGTGTTTGGAACATTTTGTCACCAGCCGAGTCCAAAATTCAGCGATTCCCCATCTCAGCCCAGAAAGCAGGTAGAACAAGTTTTGTGGTGCCTTTCAGCTGCCTACCGGGGTAGTGTAAAAACTACCAACAGAACTCGTTTCTGGCACCTTCCCCGGTGGAGCTGTGCATGGGGTGTGTTTGGAACATTTTGTCACCAGCCGAGTCCAAAAGTCAGCGATTCCCCATCTCAGCCCAGAAAGCAGGTAGAACAAGTTTTGTGGTGCCTTTCAGCTGCCTACCGGGGTAGTGTAAAAACTACCAACAGAACTCGTTTCTGGCACCTTCCCCGGTGGAGTTGTGCATGGGGTGTGTTTGGAACATTTTGTCACCAGCCGAGTCCAAAATTCAGCGATTCCCCATCTCAGCCCAGAAAGCAGGTAGAACAAGTTTTGTGGTGCCTTTCTCTTGCCTACCGGGGTAGTGTAAAAACTACCAACAGAACTCGTTTCTGGCACCTTCCCCGGTGGAGTTGTGCATGGGGTGTGTTTGGAACATTTTGTCACCAGCCGAGTCCAAAATTCAGCCGTTCCCCATCTCAGCCCAGAAAGCAGGTAGAACAAGTTTTGTGGTGCCTTTCAGCTGCCTACCGGGGTAGTGTAAAAACTACCAACAGAACTCGTTTCTGGCACCTTCCCCGGTGGAGTTGTGCATGGGGTGTGTTTGGAACATTTTGTCACCAGCCGAGTCCAAAATTCAGCGATTCCCCATCTCAGCCCAGAAAGCAGGTAGAACAAGTTTTGTGGTGCCTTTCAGCTGCCTACCGGGGTACTGTAAAAACTACCAACAGAACTCGTTTCTGGCACCTTCCCCGGTGGAGTTGTGCATGGGGTGTGTTTGGAACATTTTGTCACCAGCCGAGTCCAAAATTCAGGGATTCCCCATCTCAGCCCAGAAAGCAGGTAGAACAAGTTTTGTGGTGCCTTTCAGCTGCCTACCGGGGTAGTGTAAAAACTACCAACAGAACTCGTTTCTGGCACCTTCCCCGGTGGAGTTGTGCATGGGGTGTGTTTGGAACATTTTGTCACCAGCCGAGTCCAAAATTCAGCGATTCTCCATCTCAGCCCAGAAAGCAGGTAGAACAAGTTTTGTGGTGCCTTTCAGCTGCCTACCGGGGTAGTGTAAAAACTACCAACGGAACTCGTTTCTGGCACCTTCCCCGGTGGAGTTGTGCATGGGGTGTGTTTGGAACATTTTGTCACCAGCCGAGTCCAAAATTCAGGGATTCCCCATCTCAGCCCAGAAAGCAGGTAGAACAAGTTTTGTGGTGCCTTTCAGCTGCCTACCGGGGTAGTGTAAAAACTACCAACAGAACTCGTTTCTGGCACCTTCCCCGGTGGAGTTGTGCATGGGGTGTGTTTGGAACATTTTGTTACCAGCCGAGTCCAAAATTCAGCGATTCCCCATCTCAGCCCAGAAAGCAGGTAGAACAAGTTTTGTGGTGCCTTTCAGCTGCCTACCGGGGTAGTGTAAAAACTACCAACGGAACTCGTTTCTGGCACCTTCCCCGGTGGAGTTGTGCATGGGGTGTGTTTGGAACATTTTGTCACCAGCCGAGTCCAAAATTCAGCCGTTCCCCATCTCAGCCCAGAAAGCAGGTAGAACAAGTTTTGTGGTGCCTTTCTCTTGCCTACCGGGGTAGTGTAAAAACTACCAACAGAACTCGTTTCTGGCACCTTCCCCGGTGGAGTTGTGCATGGGGTGTGTTTGGAACATTTTGTCACCAGCCGAGTCCAAAATTCAGCCGTTCCCCATCTCAGCCCAGAAAGCAGGTAGAACAAGTTTTGTGGTGCCTTTCAGCTGCCTACCGGGGTACTGTAAAAACTACCAACAGAACTCGTTTCTGGCACCTTCCCCGGTGGAGTTGTGCATGGGGTGTGTTTGGAACATTTTGTCACCAGCCGAGTCCAAAATTCAGCGATTCCCCATCTCAGCCCAGAAAGCAGGTAGAACAAGTTTTGTGGTGCCTTTCAGCTGCCTACCGGGGTACTGTAAAAGGTACCAAGAGAACTCGTTTCTGGCACCTTCCCCGGTGGAGTTGTGCATGGGGTGTGTTTGGAACATTTTGTCACCAGCCGAGTCCAAAATTCAGCGATTCCCCATCTCAGCCCAGAAAGCAGGTAGAACAAGTTTTGTGGTGCCTTTCAGCTGCCTACCGGGGTAGTGTAAAAACTACCAACGGAACTCGTTTCTGGCACCTTCCCCGGTGGAGTTGTGCATGGGGTGTGTTTGGAACATTTTGTCACCAGCCGAGTCCAAATTTCAGCGATTCTCCATCTCAGCCCAGAAAGCAGGTAGAACAAGTTTTGTGGTGCCTTTCTCTTGCCTACCGGGGTAGTGTAAAAACTACCAACAGAACTCGTTTCTGGCACCTTCCCCGGTGGAGTTGTGCATGGGGTGTGTTTGGAACATTTTGTTACCAGCCGAGTCCAAAATTCAGCGATTCCCCATCTCAGCCCAGAAAGCAGGTAGAACAAGTTTTGTGGTGCCTTTCAGCTGCCTACCGGGGTAGTGTAAAAACTACCAACGGAACTCGTTTCTGGCACCTTCCCCGGTGGAGTTGTGCATGGGGTGTGTTTGGAACATTTTGTCACCAGCCGAGTCCAAAATTCAGCGATTCCCCATCTCAGCCCAGAAAGCAGGTAGAACAAGTTTTGTGGTGCCTTTCAGCTGCCTACCGGGGCAGTGTAAAAACTACCAACAGAACTCGTTTCTGGCACCTTTGCCGGTGGAGTTGTGCATGGGGTGTGTTTGGAACATTTTGTCACCAGCCGAGTCCAAAATTCAGCGATTCCCCATCTCAGCCCAGAAAGCAGGTAGAACAAGTTTTGTGGTGCCTTTCAGCTGCCTACCGGGGTAGTGTAAAAACTACCAACAGAACTCGTTTCTGGCACCTTCCCCGGTGGAGTTGTGCATGGGGTGTGTTTGGAACATTTTGTCACCAGCCGAGTCCAAAATTCAGCCGTTCCCCATCTCAGCCCAGAAAGCAGGTAGAACAAGTTTTGTGGTGCCTTTCAGCTGCCTACCGGGGTAGTGTAAAAACTACCAACAGAACTCGTTTCTGGCACCTTTGCCGGTGGAGTTGTGCATGGGGTGTGTTTGGAACATTTTGTCACCAGCCGAGTCCAAAATTCAGCGATTCCCCATCTCAGCCCAGAAAGCAGGTAGAACAAGTTTTGTGGTGCCTTTCAGCTGCCTACCGGGGTAGTGTAAAAACTACCAACAGAACTCGTTTCTGGCACCTTCCCCGGTGGAGGTGTGCATGGGGTGTGTTTGGAACATTTTGTCACCAGCCGAGTCCAAAATTCAGCGATTCCCCATCTCAGCCCAGAAAGCAGGTAGAACAAGTTTTCTGGTGCCTTTCAGCTGCCTACCGGGGTAGTGTAAAAACTACCAAGAGAACTCGTTTCTGGCACCTTCCCCGGTGGAGCTGTGCATGGGGTGTGTTTGGAACATTTTGTCACCAGGCGAGTCCAAAATTCAGCCGTTCCCCATCTCAGCCCAGAAAGCAGGTAGAACAAGTTTTGTGGTGCCTTTCTCTTGCCTACCGGGGTAGTGTAAAAACTACCAACGGAACTCGATTCTGGCACCTTCCCCGGTGGAGTTGTGCATGGGGTGTGTTTGGAACATTTTGTTACCAGCCGAGTCCAAAATTCAGCGATTCCCCATCTCAGCCCAGAAAGCAGGTAGAACAAGTTTTGTGGTGCCTTTCAGCTGCCTACCGGGGTAGTGTAAAAACTACCAACAGAACTCGTTTCTGGCACCTTCCCCGGTGGAGTTGTGCATGGGGTGTGTTTGGAACATTTTGTCAGCAGCCGAGTCCAAAATTCAGCGATTCCCCATCTCAGCCCAGAAAGCAGGTAGAACAAGTTTTGTGGTGCCTTTCAGATGCCTACCGGGGTAGTGTAAAAACTACCAAGAGAACTCGTTTCTGGCACCTTCCCCGGTGGAGTTGTGCATGGGGTGTGTTTGGAACATTTTGTCACCAGCCGAGTCCAAAATTCAGCCGTTCCCCATCTTCAGCCCAGAAAGCAGGTAGAACAAGTTTTGTGGTGCCTTTCTCTTGCCTACCGGGGTAGTGTAAAAACTACCAACGGAACTCGTTTCTGGCACCTTCCCCGGTGGAGTTGTGCATGGGGTGTGTTTGGAACATTTTGTCACCAGCCAAGTCCAAAAGTCAGCGATTCCCCATCTCAGCCCAGAAAGCAGGTAGAACAAGTTTTGTGGTGCCTTTCAGCTGCCTACCGGGGTAGTGTAAAAACTACCAACAGAACTCGTTTCTGGCACCTTCCCCGGTGGAGTTGTGCATGGGGTGTGTTTGGAACATTTTGTCACCAGCCGAGTCCAAAATTCAGCCGTTCCCCATCTCAGCCCAGAAAGCAGGTAGAACAAGTTTTGTGGTGCCTTTCAGCTGCCTACCGGGGTAGTGTAAAAACTACCAACAGAACTCGTTTCTGGCACCTTCCCCGGTGGAGTTGTGCATGGGGTGTGTTTGGAACATTTTGTCACCAGCCGAGTCCAAAATTCAGCGATTCCCCATCTCAGCCCAGAAAGCAGGTAGAACAAGTTTTGTGGTGCCTTTCAGCTGCCTACCGGGGTAGTGTAAAAACTACCAACAGAACTCGTTTCTGGCACCTTCCCCGGTGGAGTTGTGCATGGGGTGTGTTTGGAACATTTTGTCACCAGCCGAGTCCAAACTTCAGCCGTTCCCCATCTCAGCCCAGAAAGCAGGTAGAACAAGTTTTGTGGTGCCTTTCAGCTGCCTACCGGGGTAGTGTAAAAACTACCAACAGAACTCGTTTCTGGCACCTTCCCCGGTGGAGTTGTGCATGGGGTGTGTTTGGAACATTTTGTCACCAGCCGAGTCCAAAAGTCAGCGATTCCCCATCTCAGCCCAGAAAGCAGGTAGAACAAGTTTTGTGGTGCCTTTCAGCTGCCTACCGGGGTAGTGTAAAAACTACCAACAGAACTCGTTTCTGGCACCTTCCCCGGTGGAGTTGTGCATGGGGTGTGTTTGGAACATTTTGTCACCAGCCGAGTCCAAAATTCAGCGATTCCCCATCTCAGCCCAGAAAGCAGGTACAACAAGTTTTGTGGTGCCTTTCAGCTGCCTACCGGGGTAGTGTAAAAACTACCAACAGAACTCGTTTCTGGCACCTTCCCCGGTGGAGTTGTGCATGGGGTGTGTTTGGAACATTTTGTCACCAGCCAAGTCCAAAATTCAGCCGTTCCCCATCTCAGCCCAGAAAGCAGGTAGAACAAGTTTTCTGGTGCCTTTCAGCTGCCTACCGGGGTAGTGTAAAAACTACCAACAGAACTCGTTTCTGGCACCTTCCCCGGTGGAGGTGTGCATGGGGTGTGTTTGGAACATTTTGTCACCAGCCGAGTCCAAAATTCAGCGATTCCCCATCTCAGCCCAGAAAGCAGGTAGAACAAGTTTTGTGGTGCCTTTCAGCTGCCTACCGGGGTAGTGTAAAAACTACCAACAGAACTCGTTTCTGGCACCTTCCCCGGTGGAGCTGTGCATGGGGTGTGTTTGGAACATTTTGTTACCAGCCGAGTCCAAAATTCAGCTGTTCCCCATCTCAGCCCAGAAAGCAGGTAGAACAAGTTTTGTGGTGCCTTTCTCTTGCCTACCGGGGTAGTGTAAAAACTACCAACGGAACTCGTTTCTGGCACCTTCCCCGGTGGAGTTGTGCATGGGGTGTGTTTGGAACATTTTGTCACCAGCCGAGTCCAAAAGTCAGCGATTCCCCATCTCAGCCCAGAAAGCAGGTAGAACAAGTTTTGTGGTGCCTTTCAGCTGCCTACCGGGGTAGTGTAAAAACTACCAACAGAACTCGTTTCTGGCACCTTCCCCGGTGGAGTTGTGCATGGGGTGTGTTTGGAACATTTTGTCACCAGCCGAGTCCAAAATTCAGCCGTTCCCCATCTCAGCCCAGAAAGCAGGTAGAACAAGTTTTGTGGTGCCTTTCTCTTGCCTACCGGGGTAGTGTAAAAACTACCAACGGAACTCGTTTCTGGCACCTTCCCCGGTGGAGTTGTGCATGGGGTGTGTTTGGAACATTTTGTCACCAGCCGAGTCCAAAATTCAGCCGTTCCCCATCTCAGCCCAGAAAGCAGGTAGAACAAGTTTTGTGGTGCCTTTCAGCTGCCTACCGGGGTAGTGTAAAAACTACCAACAGAACTCGTTTCTGGCACCTTCCCCGGTGGAGTTGTGCATGGGGTGTGTTTGGAACATTTTGTCACCAGCCGAGTCCAAAATTCAGCCGTTCCCCATCTCAGCCCAGAAAGCAGGTAGAACAAGTTTTGTGGTGCCTTTCAGCTGCCTACCGGGGTACTGTAAAAACTACCAACAGAACTCGTTTCTGGCACCTTCCCCGGTGGAGTTGTGCATGGGGTGTGTTTGGAACATTTTGTCACCAGCCGAGTCCAAAAGTCAGCGATTCCCCATCTCAGCCCAGAAAGCAGGTAGAACAAGTTTTGTGGTGCCTTTCAGCTGCCTACCGGGGTAGTGTAAAAACTACCAACAGAACTCGTTTCTGGCACCTTCCCCGGTGGAGTTGTGCATGGGGTGTGTTTGGAACATTTTGTCACCAGCCGAGTCCAAAATTCAGCCGTTCCCCATCTCAGCCCAGAAAGCAGGTAGAACAAGTTTTGTGGTGCCTTTCAGCTGCCTACCGGGGTAGTGTAAAAACTACCAACAGAACTCGTTTCTGGCACCTTTGCCGGTGGAGTTGTGCATGGGGTGTGTTTGGAACATTTTGTCACCAGCCGAGTCCAAAATTCAGCCGTTCCCCATCTCAGCCCAGAAAGCAGGTAGAACAAGTTTTCTGGTGCCTTTCAGCTGCCTACCGGGGTAGTGTAAAAACTACCAACAGAACTCGTTTCTGGCACCTTCCCCGGTGGAGGTGTGCA
Organism: Falco cherrug; assembly: GCF_023634085.1. NCBI lineage: Eukaryota > Metazoa > Chordata > Aves > Falconiformes > Falconidae > Falco > Falco cherrug. The sequence continues at coordinate 50,880 of NW_026599410.1, read as the reverse complement.
TGGGGTGTGTTTGGAACATTTTGTCACCAGCCGAGTCCAAAATTCAGCCGTTCCCCATCTCAGCCCAGAAAGCAGGTAGAACAAGTTTTGTGGTGCCTTTCAGCTGCCTACCGGGGTAGTGTAAAAACTACCAACAGAACTCGTTTCTGGCACCTTCCCCGGTGGAGCTGTGCATGGGGTGTGTTTGGAACATTTTGTTACCAGCCGAGTCCAAAATTCAGCTGTTCCCCATCTCAGCCCAGAAAGCAGGTAGAACAAGTTTTGTGGTGCCTTTCTCTTGCCTACCGGGGTAGTGTAAAAACTACCAACAGAACTCGTTTCTGGCACCTTCCCCGGTGGAGTTGTGCATGGGGTGTGTTTGGAACATTTTGTCACCAGCCGAGTCCAAAAGTCAGCGATTCCCCATCTCAGCCCAGAAAGCAGGTAGAACAAGTTTTGTGGTGCCTTTCAGCTGCCTACCGGGGTAGTGTAAAAACTACCAACAGAACTCGTTTCTGGCACCTTCCCCGGTGGAGTTGTGCATGGGGTGTGTTTGGAACATTTTGTCACCAGCCGAGTCCAAAATTCAGCCGTTCCCCATCTCAGCCCAGAAAGCAGGTAGAACAAGTTTTGTGGTGCCTTTCAGCTGCCTACCCCGGTAGTGTAAAAACTACCAACAGAACTCGTTTCTGGCACCTTCCCCGGTGGAGTTGTGCATGGGGTGTGTTTGGAACATTTTGTCACCAGCCGAGTCCAAAATTCAGCCGTTCCCCATCTCAGCCCAGAAAGCAGGTAGAACAAGTTTTGTGGTGCCTTTCAGCTGCCTACCGGGGTAGTGTAAAAACTACCAACAGAACTCGTTTCTGGCACCTTCCCCGGTGGAGTTGTGCATGGGGTGTGTTTGGAACATTTTGTCACCAGCCGAGTCCAAAAGTCAGCGATTCCCCATCTCAGCCCAGAAAGCAGGTAGAACAAGTTTTGTGGTGCCTTTCAGCTGCCTACCGGGGTAGTGTAAAAACTACCAACAGAACTCGTTTCTGGCACCTTCCCCGGTGGAGTTGTGCATGGGGTGTGTTTGGAACATTTTGTCACCAGCCGAGTCCAAAATTCAGCGATTCCCCATCTCAGCCCAGAAAGCAGGTAGAACAAGTTTTGTGGTGCCTTTCAGCTGCCTACCGGGGTAGTGTAAAAACTACCAACAGAACTCGTTTCTGGCACCTTCCCCGGTGGAGTTGTGCATGGGGTGTGTTTGGAACATTTTGTCACCAGCCGAGTCCAAAATTCAGCCGTTCCCCATCTCAGCCCAGAAAGCAGGTAGAACAAGTTTTGTGGTGCCTTTCAGCTGCCTACCGGGGTAGTGTAAAAACTACCAACAGAACTCGTTTCTGGCACCTTCCCCGGTGGAGCTGTGCATGGGGTGTGTTTGTAACATTTTGTTACCAGCCGAGTCCAAAATTCAGCTGTTCCCCATCTCAGCCCAGAAAGCAGGTAGAACAAGTTTTGTGGTGCCTTTCTCTTGCCTACCGGGGTAGTGTAAAAACTACCAACGGAACTCGTTTCTGGCACCTTCCCCGGTGGAGTTGTGCATGGGGTGTGTTTGGAACATTTTGTCACCAGCCGAGTCCAAAAGTCAGCGATTCCCCATCTCAGCCCAGAAAGCAGGTAGAACAAGTTTTGTGGTGCCTTTCAGCTGCCTACCGGGGTAGTGTAAAAACTACCAACAGAACTCGTTTCTGGCACCTTCCCCGGTGGAGTTGTGCATGGGGTGTGTTTGGAACATTTTGTCACCAGCCGAGTCCAAAATTCAGCGATTCCCCATCTCAGCCCAGAAAGCAGGTAGAACAAGTTTTGTGGTGCCTTTCTCTTGCCTACCGGGGTAGTGTAAAAACTACCAACAGAACTCGTTTCTGGCACCTTCCCCGGTGGAGTTGTGCATGGGGTGTGTTTGGAACATTTTGTCACCAGCCGAGTCCAAAATTCAGCGATTCCCCATCTCAGCCCAGAAAGCAGGTAGAACAAGTTTTGTGGTGCCTTTCTCTTGCCTACCGGGGTACTGTAAAAACTACCAAGAGAACTCCTTTCTGGCACCTTCCCCGGTGGAGTTGTGCATGGGGTGTGTTTGGAACATTTTGTCACCAGCCGAGTCCAAAAGTCAGCGATTCCCCATCTCAGCCCAGAAAGCAGGTAGAACAAGTTTTGTGGTGCCTTTCAGCTGCCTACCGGGGTAGTGTAAAAACTACCAACAGAACTCGTTTCTGGCACCTTCCCCGGTGGAGTTGTGCATGGGGTGTGTTTGGAACATTTTGTCACCAGCCGAGTCCAAAATTCAGTCGTTCCCCATCTCAGCCCAGAAAGCAGGTAGAACAAGTTTTGTGGTGCCTTTCAGCTGCCTACCGGGGTACTGTAAAAACTACCAACAGAACTCGTTTCTGGCACCTTCCCCGGTGGAGTTGTGCATGGGGTGTGTTTGGAACATTTTGTCACCAGCCGAGTCCAAAATTCAGCGATTCCCCATCTCAGCCCAGAAAGCAGGTAGAACAAGTTTTGTGGTGCCTTTCAGCTGCCTACCGGGGTACTGTAAAAACTACCAACAGAACTCGTTTCTGGCACCTTCCCCGGTGGAGTTGTGCATGGGGTGTGTTTGGAACATTTTGTCACCAGCCGAGTCCAAAAGTCAGCGATTCCCCATCTCAGCCCAGAAAGCAGGTAGAACAAGTTTTGTGGTGCCTTTCAGCTGCCTACCGGGGTAGTGTAAAAACTACCAACAGAACTCGTTTCTGGCACCTTCCCCGGTGGAGTTGTGCATGGGGTGTGTTTGGAACATTTTGTCACCAGCCGAGTCCAAAATTCAGCCGTTCCCCATCTCAGCCCAGAAAGCAGGTAGAACAAGTTTTGTGGTGCCTTTCTCTTGCCTACCGGGGTAGTGTAAAAACTACCAACAGAACTCGTTTCTGGCACCTTCCCCGGTGGAGTTGTGCATGGGGTGTGTTTGGAACATTTTGTCACCAGCCGAGTCCAAAATTCAGCCGTTCCCCATCTCAGCCCAGAAAGCAGGTAGAACAAGTTTTGTGGTGCCTTTCAGCTGCCTACCGGGGTAGTGTAAAAACTACCAACAGAACTCGTTTCTGGCACCTTCCCCGGTGGAGTTGTGCATGGGGTGTGTTTGGAACATTTTGTCACCAGCCGAGTCCAAAATTCAGCGATTCCCCATCTCAGCCCAGAAAGCAGGTAGAACAAGTTTTGTGGTGCCTTTCAGCTGCCTACCGGGGTACTGTAAAAGGTACCAACAGAACTCGTTTCTGGCACCTTCCCCGGTGGAGTTGTGCATGGGGTGTGTTTGGAACATTTTGTCACCAGCCGAGTCCAAAATTCAGCGATTCCCCATCTCAGCCCAGAAAGCAGGTAGAACAAGTTTTGTGGTGCCTTTCAGCTGCCTACCGGGGTAGTGTAAAAACTACCAAGAGAACTCGTTTCTGGCACCTTCCCCGGTGGAGTTGTGCATGGGGTGTGTTTGGAACATTTTGTCACCAGCCGAGTCCAAAATTCAGCGATTCTCCATCTCAGCCCAGAAAGCAGGTAGAACAAGTTTTGTGGTGCCTTTCAGCTGCCTACCGGGGTAGTGTAAAAACTACCAACGGAACTCGTTTCTGGCACCTTCCCCGGTGGAGTTGTGCATGGGGTGTGTTTGGAACATTTTGTCACCAGCCGAGTCCAAAATTCAGGGATTCCCCATCTCAGCCCAGAAAGCAGGTAGAACAAGTTTTGTGGTGCCTTTCAGCTGCCTACCGGGGTAGTGTAAAAACTACCAACAGAACTCGTTTCTGGCACCTTCCCCGGTGGAGTTGTGCATGGGGTGTGTTTGGAACATTTTGTCACCAGCCGAGTCCAAAATTCAGGGATTCCCCATCTCAGCCCAGAAAGCAGGTAGAACAAGTTTTGTGGTGCCTTTCAGCTGCCTACCGGGGTAGTGTAAAAACTACCAATGGAACTCGTTTCTGGCACCTTCCCCGGTGGAGTTGTGCATGGGGTGTGTTTGGAACATTTTGTCACCAGCCGAGTCCAAAATTCAGCGATTCCCCATCTCAGCCCAGAAAGCAGGTAGAACAAGTTTTGTGGTGCCTTTCAGCTGCCTACCGGGGTAGTGTAAAAACTACCAACAGAACTCGTTTCTGGCACCTTCCCCGGTGGAGTTGTGCATGGGGTGTGTTTGGAACATTTTGTCACCAGCCGAGTCCAAAATTCAGCCGTTCCCCATCTCAGCCCAGAAAGCAGGTAGAACAAGTTTTGTGGTGCCTTTCAGCTGCCTACCGGGGTAGTGTAAAAACTACCAACAGAACTCGTTTCTGGCACCTTTGCCGGTGGAGTTGTGCATGGGGTGTGTTTGGAACATTTTGTCACCAGCCGAGTCCAAAATTCAGCGATTCCCCATCTCAGCCCAGAAAGCAGGTAGAACAAGTTTTGTGGTGCCTTTCAGCTGCCTACCGGGGTAGTGTAAAAACTACCAACAGAACTCGTTTCTGGCACCTTCCCCGGTGGAGTTGTGCATGGGGTGTGTTTGGAACATTTTGTCACCAGCCAAGTCCAAAATTCAGCCGTTCCCCATCTCAGCCCAGAAAGCAGGTAGAACAAGTTTTGTGGTGCCTTTCAGCTGCCTACCGGGGTAGTGTAAAAACTACCAACAGAACTCGTTTCTGGCACCTTCCCCGGTGGAGGTGTGCATGGGGTGTGTTTGGAACATTTTGTCACCAGCCGAGTCCAAAATTCAGCGATTCCCCATCTCAGCCCAGAAAGCAGGTAGAACAAGTTTTCTGGTGCCTTTCAGCTGCCTACCGGGGTAGTGTAAAAACTACCAACAGAACTCGTTTCTGGCACCTTCCCCGGTGGAGCTGTGCATGGGGTGTGTTTGGAACATTTTGTCACCAGGCGAGTCCAAAATTCAGCCGTTCCCCATCTCAGCCCAGAAAGCAGGTAGAACAAGTTTTGTGGTGCCTTTCTCTTGCCTACCGGGGTAGTGTAAAAACTACCAACGGAACTCGATTCTGGCACCTTCCCCGGTGGAGTTGTGCATGGGGTGTGTTTGGAACATTTTGTTACCAGCCGAGTCCAAAATTCAGCGATTCCCCATCTCAGCCCAGAAAGCAGGTAGAACAAGTTTTGTGGTGCCTTTCAGCTGCCTACCGGGGTAGTGTAAAAACTACCAACAGAACTCGTTTCTGGCACCTTCCCCGGTGGAGTTGTGCATGGGGTGTGTTTGGAACATTTTGTCACCAGCCGAGTCCAAAATTCAGCGATTCCCCATCTCAGCCCAGAAAGCAGGTAGAACAAGTTTTGTGGTGTCTTTCAGATGCCTACCGGAGCAATGTAAAAACTACCAACAGAACTCGTTTCTGGCACCTTCCCCGGTGGAGTTGTGCATGGGGTGTGTTTGGAACATTTTGTCACCAGCCGAGTCCAAAATTCAGCCGTTCCCCATCTCAGCCCAGAAAGCAGGTAGAACAAGTTTTGTGGTGCCTTTCAGCTGCCTACCGGGGTAGTGTAAAAACTACCAACAGAACTCGTTTCTGGCACCTTCCCCGGTGGAGTTGTGCATGGGGTGTGTTTGGAACATTTTGTCACCAGCCGAGTCCAAAATTCAGCGATTCCCCCCATCTCAGCCCAGAAAGCAGGTAGAACAAGTTTTGTGGTGCCTTTCAGCTGCCTACCGGGGTAGTGTAAAAACTACCAACAGAACTCGTTTCTGGCACCTTTGCCGGTGGAGTTGTGCATGGGGTGTGTTTGGAACATTTTGTCACCAGCCGAGTCGAAAATTCAGCGATTCCCCATCTCAGCCCAGAAAGCAGGTAGAACAAGTTTTGTGGTGCCTTTCAGCTGCCTACCGGGGTAGTGTAAAAACTACCAACAGAACTCGTTTCTGGCACCTTCCCCGGTGGAGTTGTGCATGGGGTGTGTTTGGAACATTTTGTCACCAGCCGAGTCCAAAATTCAGCGATTCCCCATCTCAGCCCAGAAAGCAGGTAGAACAAGTTTTGTGGTGCCTTTCAGCTGCCTACCGGGGTAGTGTAAAAACTACCAACAGAACTCGTTTCTGGCACCTTCCCCGGTGGAGTTGTGCATGGGGTGTGTTTGGAACATTTTGTCACCAGCCGAGTCCAAAAGTCAGCCGTTCCCCATCTCAGCCCAGAAAGCAGGTAGAACAAGTTTTGTGGTGCCTTTCAGCTGCCTACCGGGGTCCTGTAAAAACTACCAACAGAACTCATTTCTGGCACCTTTGCCGGTGGAGTTGTGCATGGGGTGTGTTTGGAACATTTTGTCACCAGCCGAGTCCAAAAGTCAGCGATTCCCCATCTCAGCCCAGAAAGCAGGTAGAACAAGTTTTGTGGTGCCTTTCAGCTGCCTACCGGGGTAGTGTAAAAACTACCAACAGAACTCGTTTCTGGCACCTTCCCCGGTGGAGTTGTGCATGGGGTGTGTTTGGAACATTTTGTCACCAGCCGAGTCCAAAATTCAGGGATTCCCCATCTCAGCCCAGAAAGCAGGTAGAACAAGTTTTGTGGTGCCTTTCAGCTGCCTACCGGGGTAGTGTAAAAACTACGAACAGAACTCGTTTCTGGCACCTTCCCCGGTGGAGTTGTGCATGGGGTGTGTTTGGAACATTTTGTCACCAGCCGAGTCCAAAATTCAGCCGTTCCCCATCTCAGCCCAGAAAGCAGGTAGAACAAGTTTTGTGGTGCCTTTCAGCTGCCTACCGGGGTAGTGTAAAAACTACCAACAGAACTCGTTTCTGGCACCTTCCCCGGTGGAGCTGTGCATGGGGTGTGTTTGGAACATTTTGTTACCAGCCGAGTCCAAAATTCAGCGGTTCCCCATCTCAGCCCAGAAAGCAGGTAGAACAAGTTTTGTGGTGCCTTTCTCTTGCCTACCGGGGTAGTGTAAAAACTACCAACGGAACTCGTTTCTGGCACCTTCCCCGGTGGAGTTGTGCATGGGGTGTGCTTGGAACATTTTGTCACCAGCCGAGTCCAAAAGTCAGCGATTCCCCATCTCAGCCCAGAAAGCAGGTACAACAAGTTTTGTGGTGCCTTTCAGCTGCCTACCGGGGTACTGTAAAAACTACCAACAGAACTCGTTTCTGGCACCTTCCCCGGTGGAGTTGTGCATGGGGTGTGTTTGGAACATTTTGTCACCAGCCGAGTCCAAAATTCAGCGATTCCCCATCTCAGCCCAGAAAGCAGGTAGAACAAGTTTTGTGGTGCCTTTCAGCTGCCTACCGGGGTACTGTAAAAACTACCAACAGAACTCGTTTCTGGCACCTTCCCCGGTGGAGTTGTGCATGGGGTGTGTTTGGAACATTTTGTCACCAGCCGAGTCCAAAAGTCAGCGATTCCCCATCTCAGCCCAGAAAGCAGGTAGAACAAGTTTTGTGGTGCCTTTCAGCTGCCTACCGGGGTAGTGTAAAAACTACCAACAGAACTCGTTTCTGGCACCTTCCCCGGTGGAGTTGTGCATGGGGTGTGTTTGGAACATTTTGTCACCAGCCGAGTCCAAAATTCAGCGATTCCCCATCTCAGCCCAGAAAGCAGGTAGAACAAGTTTTGTGGTGCCTTTCTCTTGCCTACCGGGGTAGTGTAAAAACTACCAACAGAACTCGTTTCTGGCACCTTCCCCGGTGGAGTTGTGCATGGGGTGTGTTTGGAACATTTTGTCACCAGCCGAGTCCAAAATTCAGCCGTTCCCCATCTCAGCCCAGAAAGCAGGTAGAACAAGTTTTGTGGTGCCTTTCAGCTGCCTACCGGGGTAGTGTAAAAACTACCAACAGAACTCGTTTCTGGCACCTTCCCCGGTGGAGTTGTGCATGGGGTGTGTTTGGAACATTTTGTCACCAGCCGAGTCCAAAATTCAGCGATTCCCCATCTCAGCCCAGAAAGCAGGTAGAACAAGTTTTGTGGTGCCTTTCAGCTGCCTACCGGGGTACTGTAAAAGGTACCAAGAGAACTCGTTTCTGGCACCTTCCCCGGTGGAGTTGTGCATGGGGTGTGTTTGGAACATTTTGTCACCAGCCGAGTCCAAAATTCAGCGATTCCCCATCTCAGCCCAGAAAGCAGGTAGAACAAGTTTTGTGGTGCCTTTCAGCTGCCTACCGGGGTAGTGTAAAAACTACCAAGAGAACTCGTTTCTGGCACCTTCCCCGGTGGAGTTGTGCATGGGGTGTGTTTGGAACATTTTGTCACCAGCCGAGTCCAAAATTCAGCGATTCTCCATCTCAGCCCAGAAAGCAGGTAGAACAAGTTTTGTGGTGCCTTTCAGCTGCCTACCGGGGTAGTGTAAAAACTACCAACGGAACTCGTTTCTGGCACCTTCCCCGGTGGAGTTGTGCATGGGGTGTGTTTGGAACATTTTGTCACCAGCCGAGTCCAAAATTCAGGGATTCCCCATCTCAGCCCAGAAAGCAGGTAGAACAAGTTTTGTGGTGCCTTTCAGCTGCCTACCGGGGTAGTGTAAAAACTACCAACAGAACTCGTTTCTGGCACCTTCCCCGGTGGAGTTGTGCATGGGGTGTGTTTGGAACATTTTGTTACCAGCCGAGTCCAAAATTCAGCGATTCCCCATCTCAGCCCAGAAAGCAGGTAGAACAAGTTTTGTGGTGCCTTTCAGCTGCCTACCGGGGTAGTGTAAAAACTACCAACGGAACTCGTTTCTGGCACCTTCCCCGGTGGAGTTGTGCATGGGGTGTGTTTGGAACATTTTGTCACCAGCCGAGTCCAAAATTCAGCGATTCCCCATCTCAGCCCAGAAAGCAGGTAGAACAAGTTTTGTGGTGCCTTTCAGCTGCCTACCGGGGTAGTGTAAAAACTACCAACAGAACTCGTTTCTGGCACCTTTGCCAGTGGAGTTGTGCATGGGGTGTGTTTGGAACATTTTGTCACCAGCCGAGTCCAAAATTCAGCCGTTCCCCATCTCAGCCCAGAAAGCAGGTAGAACAAGTTTTGTGGTGCCTTTCAGCTGCCTACCGGGGTAGTGTAAAAACTACCAACAGAACTCGTTTCTGGCACCTTCCCCGGTGGAGTTGTGCATGGGGTGTGTTTGGAACATTTTGTCACCAGCCGAGTCCAAAATTCAGCCGTTCCCCATCTCAGCCCAGAAAGCAGGTAGAACAAGTTTTGTGGTGCCTTTCTCTTGCCTACCGGGGTAGTGTAAAAACTACCAACAGAACTCGTTTCTGGCACCTTCCCCGGTGGAGTTGTGCATGGGGTGTGTTTGGAACATTTTGTCACCAGCCGAGTCCAAAATTCAGCCGTTCCCCATCTCAGCCCAGAAAGCAGGTAGAACAAGTTTTGTGGTGCCTTTCAGCTGCCTACCGGGGTAGTGTAAAAACTACCAACAGAACTCGTTTCTGGCACCTTCCCCGGTGGAGTTGTGCATGGGGTGTGTTTGGAACATTTTGTCACCAGCCGAGTCCAAAATTCAGCGATTCCCCATCTCAGCCCAGAAAGCAGGTAGAACAAGTTTTGTGGTGCCTTTCAGCTGCCTACCGGGGTACTGTAAAAGGTACCAAGAGAACTCGTTTCTGGCACCTTCCCCGGTGGAGTTGTGCATGGGGTGTGTTTGGAACATTTTGTCACCAGCCGAGTCCAAAATTCAGCGATTCCCCATCTCAGCCCAGAAAGCAGGTAGAACAAGTTTTGTGGTGCCTTTCAGCTGCCTACCGGGGTAGTGTAAAAACTACCAACAGAACTCGTTTCTGGCACCTTCCCCGGTGGAGTTGTGCATGGGGTGTGTTTGGAACATTTTGTCACCAGCCGAGTCCAAAATTCAGCGATTCTCCATCTCAGCCCAGAAAGCAGGTAGAACAAGTTTTGTGGTGCCTTTCAGCTGCCTACCGGGGTAGTGTAAAAACTACCAACGGAACTCGTTTCTGGCACCTTCCCCGGTGGAGTTGTGCATGGGGTGTGTTTGGAACATTTTGTCACCAGCCGAGTCCAAAATTCAGGGATTCCCCATCTCAGCCCAGAAAGCAGGTAGAACAAGTTTTGTGGTGCCTTTCAGCTGCCTACCGGGGTAGTGTAAAAACTACCAACAGAACTCGTTTCTGGCACCTTCCCCGGTGGAGTTGTGCATGGGGTGTGTTTGGAACATTTTGTTACCAGCCGAGTCCAAAATTCAGCGATTCCCCATCTCAGCCCAGAAAGCAGGTAGAACAAGTTTTGTGGTGCCTTTCAGCTGCCTACCGGGGTAGTGTAAAAACTACCAACGGAACTCGTTTCTGGCACCTTCCCCGGTGGAGTTGTGCATGGGGTGTGTTTGGAACATTTTGTCACCAGCCGAGTCCAAAATTCAGCGATTCCCCATCTCAGCCCAGAAAGCAGGTAGAACAAGTTTTGTGGTGCCTTTCAGCTGCCTACCGGGGTAGTGTAAAAACTACCAACAGAACTCGTTTCTGGCACCTTTGCCGGTGGAGTTGTGCATGGGGTGTGTTTGGAACATTTTGTCACCAGCCGAGTCCAAAATTCAGCGATTCCCCATCTCAGCCCAGAAAGCAGGTAGAACAAGTTTTGTGGTGCCTTTCAGCTGCCTACCGGGGTAGTGTAAAAACTACCAACAGAACTCGTTTCTGGCACCTTCCCCGGTGGAGTTGTGCATGGGGTGTGTTTGGAACATTTTGTCACCAGCCGAGTCCAAAATTCAGCCGTTCCCCATCTCAGCCCAGAAAGCAGGTAGAACAAGTTTTGTGGTGCCTTTCAGCTGCCTACCGGGGTAGTGTAAAAACTACCAACAGAACTCGTTTCTGGCACCTTTGCCGGTGGAGTTGTGCATGGGGTGTGTTTGGAACATTTTGTCACCAGCCGAGTCCAAAATTCAGCGATTCCCCATCTCAGCCCAGAAAGCAGGTAGAACAAGTTTTGTGGTGCCTTTCAGCTGCCTACTGGGGTAGTGTAAAAACTACCAACAGAACTCGTTTCTGGCACCTTCCCCGGTGGAGTTGTGCATGGGGTGTGTTTGGAACATTTTGTCACCAGCCAAGTCCAAAATTCAGCCGTTCCCCATCTCAGCCCAGAAAGCAGGTAGAACAAGTTTTGTGGTGCCTTTCAGCTGCCTACCGGGGTAGTGTAAAAACTACCAACAGAACTCGTTTCTGGCACCTTCCCCGGTGGAGGTGTGCATGGGGTGTGTTTGGAACATTTTGTCACCAGCCGAGTCCAAAATTCAGCGATTCCCCATCTCAGCCCAGAAAGCAGGTAGAACAAGTTTTCTGGTGCCTTTCAGCTGCCTACCGGGGTAGTGTAAAAACTACCAACAGAACTCGTTTCTGGCACCTTCCCCGGTGGAGCTGTGCATGGGGTGTGTTTGGAACATTTTGTCACCAGGCGAGTCCAAAATTCAGCCGTTCCCCATCTCAGCCCAGAAAGCAGGTAGAACAAGTTTTGTGGTGCCTTTCTCTTGCCTACCGGGGTAGTGTAAAAACTACCAACGGAACTCGATTCTGGCACCTTCCCCGGTGGAGTTGTGCATGGGGTGTGTTTGGAACATTTTGTTACCAGCCGAGTCCAAAATTCAGCGATTCCCCATCTCAGCCCAGAAAGCAGGTAGAACAAGTTTTGTGGTGCCTTTCAGCTGCCTACCGGGGTAGTGTAAAAACTACCAACAGAACTCGTTTCTGGCACCTTCCCCGGTGGAGTTGTGCATGGGGTGTGTTTGGAACATTTTGTCACCAGCCGAGTCCAAAATTCAGCGATTCCCCATCTCAGCCCAGAAAGCAGGTAGAACAAGTTTTGTGGTGCCTTTCAGCTGCCTACCGGGGTAGTGTAAAAACTACCAACAGAACTCGTTTCTGGCACCTTCCCCGGTGGAGGTGTGCATGGGGTGTGTTTGGAACATTTTGTCACCAGCCGAGTCCAAAATTCAGCCGTTCCCCATCTCAGCCCAGAAAGCAGGTAGAACAAGTTTTCTGGTGCCTTTCAGCTGCCTACCGGGGTAGTGTAAAAACTACCAACAGAACTCGTTTCTGGCACCTTCCCCGGTGGAGGTGTGCATGGGGTGTGTTTGGAACATTTTGTCACCAGCCGAGTCCAAAATTCAGCCGTTCCCCATCTCAGCCCAGAAAGCAGGTAGAACAAGTTTTGTGGTGCCTTTCAGCTGCCTACCGGGGTAGTGTAAAAACTACCAACAGAACTCGTTTCTGGCACCTTCCCCGGTGGAGTTGTGCATGGGGTGTGTTTGGAACATTTTGTCACCAGCCGAGTCCAAAATTCAGCGATTCCCCATCTCAGCCCAGAAAGCAGGTAGAACAAGTTTTGTGGTGCCTTTCAGCTGCCTACCGGGGTAGTGTAAAAACTACCAACAGAACTCGTTTCTGGCACCTTCCCCGGTGGAGTTGTGCATGGGGTGTGTTTGGAACATTTTGTCACCAGCCAAGTCCAAAATTCAGCCGTTCCCCATCTCAGCCCAGAAAGCAGGTAGAACAAGTTTTGTGGTGCCTTTCAGCTGCCTACCGGGGTAGTGTAAAAACTACCAACAGAACTCGTTTCTGGCACCTTCCCCGGTGGAGGTGTGCATGGGGTGTGTTTGGAACATTTTGTCACCAGCCGAGTCCAAAATTCAGCGATTCCCCATCTCAGCCCAGAAAGCAGGTAGAACAAGTTTTCTGGTGCCTTTCAGCTGCCTACCGGGGTAGTGTAAAAACTACCAACAGAACTCGTTTCTGGCACCTTCCCCGGTGGAGCTGTGCATGGGGTGTGTTTGGAACATTTTGTCACCAGGCGAGTCCAAAATTCAGCCGTTCCCCATCTCAGCCCAGAAAGCAGGTAGAACAAGTTTTGTGGTGCCTTTCTCTTGCCTACCGGGGTAGTGTAAAAACTACCAACGGAACTCGATTCTGGCACCTTCCCCGGTGGAGTTGTGCATGGGGTGTGTTTGGAACATTATGTCACCAGCCGAGTCCAAAATTCAGCGATTCCCCATCTCAGCCCAGAAAGCAGGTAGAACAAGTTTTGTGGTGCCTTTCAGCTGCCTACCGGGGTAGTGTAAAACCTACCAACAGAACTCGTTTCTGGCACCTTCCCCGGTGGAGTTGTGCATGGGGTGTGTTTGGAACATTTTGTCAGCAGCCGAGTCCAAAATTCAGCGATTCCCCATCTCAGCCCAGAAAGCAGGTAGAACAAGTTTTGTGGTGTCTTTCAGATGCCTACCGGAGCAATGTAAAAACTACCAACAGAACTCGTTTCTGGCACCTTCCCCGGTGGAGCTGTGCATGGGGTGTGTTTGGAACATTTTGTCACCAGCCAAGTCCAAAATTCAGCGATTCCCCATCTCAGCCCAGAAAGCAGGTAGAACAAGTTTTGTGGTGCCTTTCAGCTGCCTACCGGGGTAGTGTAAAAACTACCAAGAGAACTCGTTTCTGGCACCTTCCCCGGTGGAGTTGTGCATGGGGTGTGTTTGGAACATTTTGTCACCAGCCGAGTCCAAAATTCAGCCGTTCCCCATCTTCAGCCCAGAAAGCAGGTAGAACAAGTTTTGTGGTGCCTTTCTCTTGCCTACCGGGGTAGTGTAAAAACTACCAACGGAACTCGTTTCTGGCACCTTCCCCGGTGGAGTTGTGCATGGGGTGTGTTTGGAACATTTTGTCACCAGCCAAGTCCAAAAGTCAGCGATTCCCCATCTCAGCCCAGAAAGCAGGTAGAACAAGTTTTGTGGTGCCTTTCAGCTGCCTACCGGGGTAGTGTAAAAACTACCAACAGAACTCGTTTCTGGCACCTTCCCCGGTGGAGTTGTGCATGGGGTGTGTTTGGAACATTTTGTCACCAGCCGAGTCCAAAATTCAGCGATTCCCCATCTCAGCCCAGAAAGCAGGTAGAACAAGTTTTGTGGTGCCTTTCAGCTGCCTACCGGGGTAGTGTAAAAACTACCAACAGAACTCGTTTCTGGCACCTTCCCCGGTGGAGTTGTGCATGGGGTGTGTTTGGAACATTTTGTCACCAGCCAAGTCCAAAATTCAGCCGTTCCCCATCTCAGCCCAGAAAGCAGGTAGAACAAGTTTTGTGGTGCCTTTCAGCTGCCTACCGGGGTAGTGTAAAAACTACCAACAGAACTCGTTTCTGGCACCTTCCCCGGTGGAGGTGTGCATGGGGTGTGTTTGGAACATTTTGTCACCAGCCGAGTCCAAAATTCAGCGATTCCCCATCTCAGCCCAGAAAGCAGGTAGAACAAGTTTTCTGGTGCCTTTCAGCTGCCTACCGGGGGTAGTGTAAAAACTACCAACAGAACTCGTTTCTGGCACCTTCCCCGGTGGAGCTGTGCATGGGGTGTGTTTGGAACATTTTGTCACCAGGCGAGTCCAAAATTCAGCCGTTCCCCATCTCAGCCCAGAAAGCAGGTAGAACAAGTTTTGTGGTGCCTTTCTCTTGCCTACCGGGGTAGTGTAAAAACTACCAACGGAACTCGATTCTGGCACCTTCCCCGGTGGAGTTGTGCATGGGGTGTGTTTGGAACATTTTGTTACCAGCCGAGTCCAAAATTCAGCGATTCCCCATCTCAGCCCAGAAAGCAGGTAGAACAAGTTTTGTGGTGCCTTTCAGCTGCCTACCGGGGTAGTGTAAAAACTACCAACAGAACTCGTTTCTGGCACCTTCCCCGGTGGAGTTGTGCATGGGGTGTGTTTGGAACATTTTGTCAGCAGCCGAGTCCAAAATTCAGCGATTCCCCATCTCAGCCCAGAAAGCAGGTAGAACAAGTTTTGTGGTGTCTTTCAGATGCCTACCGGAGCAATGTAAAAACTACCAACAGAACTCGTTTCTGGCACCTTCCCCGGTGGAGCTGTGCATGGGGTGTGTTTGGAACATTTTGTCACCAGCCAAGTCCAAAATTCAGCGATTCCCCATCTCAGCCCAGAAAGCAGGTAGAACAAGTTTTGTGGTGCCTTTCAGCTGCCTACCGGGGTAGTGTAAAAACTACCAAGAGAACTCGTTTCTGGCACCTTCCCCGGTGGAGTTGTGCATGGGGTGTGTTTGGAACATTTTGTCACCAGCCGAGTCCAAAATTCAGCCGTTCCCCATCTTCAGCCCAGAAAGCAGGTAGAACAAGTTTTGTGGTGCCTTTCTCTTGCCTACCGGGGTAGTGTAAAAACTACCAACGGAACTCGTTTCTGGCACCTTCCCCGGTGGAGTTGTGCATGGGGTGTGTTTGGAACATTTTGTCACCAGCCAAGTCCAAAAGTCAGCGATTCCCCATCTCAGCCCAGAAAGCAGGTAGAACAAGTTTTGTGGTGCCTTTCAGCTGCCTACCGGGGTAGTGTAAAAACTACCAACAGAACTCGTTTCTGGCACCTTCCCCGGTGGAGTTGTGCATGGGGTGTGTTTGGAACATTTTGTCACCAGCCGAGTCCAAAATTCAGGGATTCCCCATCTCAGCCCAGAAAGCAGGTAGAACAAGTTTTGTGGTGCCTTTCAGCTGCCTACCGGGGTAGTGTAAAAACTACCAACAGAACTCGTTTCTGGCACCTTCCCCGGTGGAGTTGTGCATGGGGTGTGTTTGGAACATTTTGTCACCAGCCGAGTCCAAAATTCAGCGATTCCCCATCTCAGCCCAGAAAGCAGGTAGAACAAGTTTTGTGGTGCCTTTCAGCTGCCTACCGGGGTAGTGTAAAAACTACCAACAGAACTCGTTTCTGGCACCTTCCCCGGTGGAGTTGTGCATGGGGTGTGTTTGGAACATTTTGTCACCAGCCGAGTCCAAACTTCAGCCGTTCCCCATCTCAGCCCAGAAAGCAGGTAGAACAAGTTTTGTGGTGCCTTTCAGCTGCCTACCGGGGTAGTGTAAAAACTACCAACAGAACTCGTTTCTGGCACCTTCCCCGGTGGAGTTGTGCATGGGGTGTGTTTGGAACATTTTGTCACCAGCCGAGTCCAAAAGTCAGCGATTCCCCATCTCAGCCCAGAAAGCAGGTAGAACAAGTTTTGTGGTGCCTTTCAGCTGCCTACCGGGGTAGTGTAAAAACTACCAACAGAACTCGTTTCTGGCACCTTCCCCGGTGGAGTTGTGCATGGGGTGTGTTTGGAACATTTTGTCACCAGCCGAGTCCAAAATTCAGCGATTCCCCATCTCAGCCCAGAAAGCAGGTAGAACAAGTTTTGTGGTGCCTTTCAGCTGCCTACCGGGGTAGTGTAAAAACTACCAACAGAACTCGTTTCTGGCACCTTCCCCGGTGGAGTTGTGCATGGGGTGTGTTTGGAACATTTTGTCACCAGCCAAGTCCAAAATTCAGCCGTTCCCCATCTCAGCCCAGAAAGCAGGTAGAACAAGTTTTCTGGTGCCTTTCAGCTGCCTACCGGGGTAGTGTAAAAACTACCAACAGAACTCGTTTCTGGCACCTTCCCCGGTGGAGTTGTGCATGGGGTGTGTTTGGAACATTTTGTCACCAGCCGAGTCCAAAATTCAGCGATTCCCCATCTCAGCCCAGAAAGCAGGTAGAACAAGTTTTCTGGTGCCTTTCAGCTGCCTACCGGGGTAGTGTAAAAACTACCAACAGAACTCGTTTCTGGCACCTTCCCCGGTGGAGCTGTGCATGGGGTGTGTTTGGAACATTTTGTTACCAGCCGAGTCCAAAATTCAGCTGTTCCCCATCTCAGCCCAGAAAGCAGGTAGAACAAGTTTTGTGGTGCCTTTCTCTTGCCTACCGGGGTAGTGTAAAAACTACCAACGGAACTCGTTTCTGGCACCTTCCCCGGTGGAGTTGTGCATGGGGTGTGTTTGGAACATTTTGTCACCAGCCGAGTCCAAAAGTCAGTGATTCCCCATCTCAGCCCAGAAAGCAGGTAGAACAAGTTTTGTGGTGCCTTTCAGCTGCCTACCGGGGTAGTGTAAAAACTACCAACAGAACTCGTTTCTGGCACCTTCCCCGGTGGAGTTGTGCATGGGGTGTGTTTGGAACATTTTGTCACCAGCCGAGTCCAAAATTCAGCCGTTCCCCATCTCAGCCCAGAAAGCAGGTAGAACAAGTTTTGTGGTGCCTTTCTCTTGCCTACCGGGGTAGTGTAAAAACTACCAACGGAACTCGTTTCTGGCACCTTCCCCGGTGGAGTTGTGCATGGGGTGTGTTTGGAACATTTTGTCACCAGCCGAGTCCAAAATTCAGCCGTTCCCCATCTCAGCCCAGAAAGCAGGTAGAACAAGTTTTGTGGTGCCTTTCAGCTGCCTACCGGGGTAGTGTAAAAACTACCAACAGAACTCGTTTCTGGCACCTTCCCCGGTGGAGTTGTGCATGGGGTGTGTTTGGAACATTTTGTCACCAGCCGAGTCCAAAATTCAGCCGTTCCCCATCTCAGCCCAGAAAGCAGGTAGAACAAGTTTTGTGGTGCCTTTCAGCTGCCTACCGGGGTACTGTAAAAACTACCAACAGAACTCGTTTCTGGCACCTTCCCCGGTGGAGTTGTGCATGGGGTGTGTTTGGAACATTTTGTCACCAGCCGAGTCCAAAATTCAGCCGTTCCCCATCTCAGCCCAGAAAGCAGGTAGAACAAGTTTTGTGGTGCCTTTCTCTTGCCTACCGGGGTAGTGTAAAAACTACCAACAGAACTCGTTTCTGGCACCTTCCCCGGTGGAGTTGTGCATGGGGTGTGTTTGGAACATTTTGTCACCAGCCGAGTCCAAAATTCAGCCGTTCCCCATCTCAGCCCAGAAAGCAGGTAGAACAAGTTTTGTGGTGCCTTTCAGCTGCCTACCGGGGTACTGTAAAAACTACCAACAGAACTCGTTTCTGGCACCTTCCCCGGTGGAGTTGTGCATGGGGTGTGTTTGGAACATTTTGTCACCAGCCGAGTCCAAAATTCAGCGATTCCCCATCTCAGCCCAGAAAGCAGGTAGAACAAGTTTTGTGGTGCCTTTCAGCTGCCTACCGGGGTAGTGTAAAAACTACCAACAGAACTCGTTTCTGGCACCTTCCCCGGTGGAGTTGTGCATGGGGTGTGTTTGGAACATTTTGTCACCAGCCGAGTCCAAAAGACAGCGATTCCCCATCTCAGCCCAGAAAGCAGGTAGAACAAGTTTTGTGGTGCCTTTCAGCTGCCTACCGGGGTAGTGTAAAAACTACCAACAGAACTCGTTTCTGGCACCTTCCCCGGTGGAGTTGTGCATGGGGTGTGTTTGGAACATTTTGTCACCAGCCGAGTCCAAAATTCAGCGATTCCCCATCTCAGCCCAGAAAGCAGGTAGAACAAGTTTTGTGGTGCCTTTCAGCTGCCTACCGGGGTAGTGTAAAAACTACCAATGGAACTCGTTTCTGGCACCTTCCCCGGTGGAGTTGTGCATGGGGTGTGTTTGGAACATTTTGTCACCAGCCGAGTCCAAAATTCAGCCGTTCCCCATCTCAGCCCAGAAAGCAGGTAGAACAAGTTTTGTGGTGCCTTTCAGCTGCCTACCGGGGTACTGTAAAAACTACCAACAGAACTCGTTTCTGGCACCTTCCCCGGTGGAGTTGTGCATGGGGTGTGTTTGGAACATTTTGTCACCAGCCGAGTCCAAAAGTCAGCGATTCCCCATCTCAGCCCAGAAAGCAGGTAGAACAAGTTTTGTGGTGCCTTTCAGCTGCCTACCGGGGTAGTGTAAAAACTACCAACAGAACTCGTTTCTGGCACCTTCCCCGGTGGAGTTGTGCATGGGGTGTGTTTGGAACATTTTGTCACCAGCCGAGTCCAAAATTCAGGGATTCCCCATCTCAGCCCAGAAAGCAGGTAGAACAAGTTTTGTGGTGCCTTTCAGCTGCCTACCGGGGTACTGTAAAAACTACCAACAGAACTCGTTTCTGGCACCTTCCCCGGTGGAGTTGTGCATGGGGTGTGCTTGGAACATTTTGTTACCAGCCGAGTCCAAAAGTCAGCGATTCCCCATCTCAGCCCAGAAAGCAGGTAGAACAAGTTTTCTGGTGCCTTTCAGCTGCCTACCGGGGTAGTGTAAAAACTACCAACAGAACTCGTTTCTGGCACCTTCCCCGGTGGAGTTGTGCATGGGGTGTGTTTGGAACATTTTGTCACCAGCCGAGTCCAAAATTCAGCCGTTCCCCATCTCAGCCCAGAAAGCAGGTAGAACAAGTTTTGTGGTGCCTTTCAGCTGCCTACCGGGGTAGTGTAAAAACTACCAACAGAACTCGTTTCTGGCACCTTCCCCGGTGGAGTTGTGCATGGGGTGTGTTTGGAACATTTTGTCACCAGCCGAGTCCAAAATTCAGGGATTCCCCATCTCAGCCCAGAAAGCAGGTAGAACAAGTTTTGTGGTGCCTTTCAGCTGCCTACCGGGGTACTGTAAAAACTACCAACAGAACTCGTTTCTGGCACCTTCCCCGGTGGAGTTGTGCATGGGGTGTGCTTGGAACATTTTGTTACCAGCCGAGTCCAAAAGTCAGCGATTCCCCATCTCAGCCCAGAAAGCAGGTAGAACAAGTTTTCTGGTGCCTTTCAGCTGCCTACCGGGGTAGTGTAAAAACTACCAACAGAACTCGTTTCTGGCACCTTCCCCGGTGGAGTTGTGCATGGGGTGTGTTTGGAACATTTTGTCACCAGCCGAGTCCAAAATTCAGCCGTTCCCCATCTCAGCCCAGAAAGCAGGTAGAACAAGTTTTGTGGTGCCTTTCAGCTGCCTACCGGGGTAGTGTAAAAACTACCAACAGAACTCGTTTCTGGCACCTTCCCCGGTGGAGTTGTGCATGGGGTGTGTTTGGAACATTTTGTCACCAGCCGAGTCCAAAATTCAGCGATTCCCCATCTCAGCCCAGAAAGCAGGTAGAACAAGTTTTGTGGTGCCTTTCAGCTGCCTACCGGGGTAGTGTAAAAACTACCAACAGAACTCGTTTCTGGCACCTTCCCCGGTGGAGTTGTGCATGGGGTGTGTTTGGAACATTTTGTCACCAGCCGAGTCCAAAATTCAGGGATTCCCCATCTCAGCCCAGAAAGCAGGTAGAACAAGTTTTGTGGTGCCTTTCTCTTGCCTACCGGGGTACTGTAAAAACTACCAACAGAACTCGTTTCTGGCACCTTCCCCGGTGGAGTTGTGCATGGGGTGTGTTTGGAACATTTTGTCACCAGCCGAGTCCAAAATTCAGCGATTCCCCATCTCAGCCCAGAAAGCAGGTAGAACAAGTTTTGTGGTGCCTTTCAGCTGCCTACCGGGGTACTGTAAAAGGTACCAAGAGAACTCGTTTCTGGCACCTTCCCCGGTGGAGTTGTGCATGGGGTGTGTTTGGAACATTTTGTCACCAGCCGAGTCCAAAATTCAGCGATTCCCCATCTCAGCCCAGAAAGCAGGTAGAACAAGTTTTGTGGTGCCTTTCAGCTGCCTACCGGGGTAGTGTAAAAACTACCAACAGAACTCGTTTCTGGCACCTTCCCCGGTGGAGTTGTGCATGGGGTGTGTTTGGAACATTTTGTCACCAGCCGAGTCCAAATTTCAGCGATTCTCCATCTCAGCCCAGAAAGCAGGTAGAACAAGTTTTGTGGTGCCTTTCTCTTGCCTACCGGGGTAGTGTAAAAACTACCAACGGAACTCGTTTCTGGCACCTTCCCCGGTGGAGTTGTGCATGGGGTGTGTTTGGAACATTTTGTCACCAGCCGAGTCCAAAAGTCAGCCGTTCCCCATCTCAGCCCAGAAAGCAGGTAGAACAAGTTTTGTGGTGCCTTTCAGCTGCCTACCGGGGTAGTGTAAAAACTACCAACAGAACTCGTTTCTGGCACCTTCCCCGGTGGAGTTGTGCATGGGGTGTGTTTGGAACATTTTGTTACCAGCCGAGTCCAAAATTCAGCGATTCCCCATCTCAGCCCAGAAAGCAGGTAGAACAAGTTTTGTGGTGCCTTTCAGCTGCCTACCGGGGTAGTGTAAAAACTACCAACGGAACTCGTTTCTGGCACCTTCCCCGGTGGAGTTGTGCATGGGGTGTGTTTGGAACATTTTGTCACCAGCCGAGTCCAAAAGTCAGCGATTCCCCATCTCAGCCCAGAAAGCAGGTAGAACAAGTTTTGTGGTGCCTTTCAGCTGCCTACCGGGGTAGTGTAAAAACTACCAACAGAACTCGTTTCTGGCACCTTCCCCGGTGGAGTTGTGCATGGGGTGTGTTTGGTACATTTTGTCACCAGCCGAGTCCAAAATTCAGCCGTTCCCCATCTCAGCCCAGAAAGCAGGTAGAACAAGTTTTGTGGTGCCTTTCAGCTGCCTACCGGGGTAGTGTAAAAACTACCAACAGAACTCGTTTCTGGCACCTTCCCCGGTGGAGTTGTGCATGGGGTGTGTTTGGAACATTTTGTCACCAGCCGAGTCCAAAATTCAGCGATTCCCCATCTCAGCCCAGAAAGCAGGTAGAACAAGTTTTGTGGTGCCTTTCAGCTGCCTACCGGGGTAGTGTAAAAACTACCAACAGAACTCGTTTCTGGCACCTTCCCCGGTGGAGTTGTGCATGGGGTGTGTTTGGAACATTTTGTCACCAGCCGAGTCCAAAATTCAGCGATTCCCCATCTCAGCCCAGAAAGCAGGTAGAACAAGTTTTGTGGTGCCTTTCAGCTGCCTACCGGGGTAGTGTAAAAACTACCAACAGAACTCGTTTCTGGCACCTTCCCCGGTGGAGGTGTGCATGGGGTGTGTTTGGAACATTTTGTTACCAGCCGAGTCCAAAATTCAGCGATTCCCCATCTCAGCCCAGAAAGCAGGTAGAACAAGTTTTGTGGTGCCTTTCAGCTGCCTACCGGGGTAGTGTAAAAACTACCAACGGAACTCGTTTCTGGCACCTTCCCCGGTGGAGTTGTGCATGGGGTGTGTTTGGAACATTTTGTCACCAGCCGAGTCCAAAAGTCAGCGATTCCCCATCTCAGCCCAGAAAGCAGGTAGAACAAGTTTTGTGGTGCCTTTCAGCTGCCTACCGGGGTAGTGTAAAAACTACCAACAGAACTCGTTTCTGGCACCTTCCCCGGTGGAGTTGTGCATGGGGTGTGTTTGGTACATTTTGTCACCAGCCGAGTCCAAAATTCAGCCGTTCCCCATCTCAGCCCAGAAAGCAGGTACAACAAGTTTTGTGGTGCCTTTCAGCTGCCTACCGGGGTAGTGTAAAAACTACCAACAGAACTCGTTTCTGGCACCTTCCCCGGTGGAGTTGTGCATGGGGTGTGTTTGGAACATTTTGTCACCAGCCGAGTCCAAAATTCAGCGATTCCCCATCTCAGCCCAGAAAGCAGGTAGAACAAGTTTTGTGGTGCCTTTCAGCTGCCTACCGGGGTAGTGTAAAAACTACCAACAGAACTCGTTTCTGGCACCTTCCCCGGTGGAGTTGTGCATGGGGTGTGTTTGGAACATTTTGTCACCAGCCGAGTCCAAAATTCAGCGATTCCCCATCTCAGCCCAGAAAGCAGGTAGAACAAGTTTTGTGGTGCCTTTCAGCTGCCTACCGGGGTACTGTAAAAAGTACCAAGAGAACCCGTTTCTGGCACCTTCCCCGGTGGAGTTGTGCATGGGGTGTGTTTGGAACATTTTGTCACCAGCCGAGTCCAAAAGTCAGCGATTCCCCATCTCAGCCCAGAAAGCAGGTAGAACAAGTTTTGTGGTGCCTTTCAGCTGCCTACCGGGGTAGTGTAAAAACTACCAACAGAACTCGTTTCTGGCACCTTCCCCGGTGGAGTTGTGCATGGGGTGTGTTTGGAACATTTTGTCACCAGCCGAGTCCAAAATTCAGCCGTTCCCCATCTCAGCCCAGAAAGCAGGTAGAACAAGTTTTGTGGTGCCTTTCAGCTGCCTACCGGGGTAGTGTAAAAACTACCAACAGAACTCGTTTCTGGCACCTTCCCCGGTGGAGGTGTGCATGGGGTGTGTTTGGAACATTTTGTCACCAGCCGAGTCCAAAATTCAGCGATTCCCCATCTCAGCCCAGAAAGCAGGTAGAACAAGTTTTGTGGTGCCTTTCAGCTGCCTACCGGGGTAGTGTAAAAACTACCAACAGAACTCGTTTCTGGCACCTTCCCCGGTGGAGCTGTGCATGGGGTGTGTTTGGAACATTTTGTCACCAGGCGAGTCCAAAATTCAGCCGTTCCCCATCTCAGCCCAGAAAGCAGGTAGAACAAGTTTTGTGGTGCCTTTCTCTTGCCTACCCGGGTAGTGTAAAAACTACCAACGGAACTCGATTCTGGCACCTTCCCCGGTGGAGTTGTGCATGGGGTGTGTTTGGAACATTTTGTTACCAGCCGAGTCCAAAATTCAGCGATTCCCCATCTCAGCCCAGAAAGCAGGTAGAACAAGTTTTGTGGTGCCTTTCAGCTGCCTACCGGGGTAGTGTAAAAACTACCAACAGAACTCGTTTCTGGCACCTTCCCCGGTGGAGTTGTGCATGGGGTGTGTTTGGAACATTTTGTCACCAGCCGAGTCCAAAATTCAGCGATTCCCCATCTCAGCCCAGAAAGCAGGTAGAACAAGTTTTGTGGTGTCTTTCAGATGCCTACCGGAGCAATGTAAAAACTACCAACAGAACTCGTTTCTGGCACCTTCCCCGGTGGAGTTGTGCATGGGGTGTGTTTGGAACATTTTGTCACCAGCCGAGTCCAAAATTCAGCGATTCCCCATCTCAGCCCAGAAAGCAGGTAGAACAAGTTTTGTGGTGTCTTTCAGATGCCTACCGGAGCAATGTAAAAACTACCAACAGAACTCGTTTCTGGCACCTTCCCCGGTGGAGTTGTGCATGGGGTGTGTTTGGAACATTTTGTCACCAGCCGAGTCCAAAATTCAGCGATTCCCCATCTCAGCCCAGAAAGCAGGTAGAACAAGTTTTGTGGTGCCTTTCAGCTGCCTACCGGGGTAGTGTAAAAACTACCAAGAGAACTCGTTTCTGGCACCTTCCCCGGTGGAGTTGTGCATGGGGTGTGTTTGGAACATTTTGTCACCAGCCGAGTCCAAATTTCAGCGATTCTCCATCTCAGCCCAGAAAGCAGGTAGAACAAGTTTTGTGGTGCCTTTCTCTTGCCTACCGGGGTAGTGTAAAAACTACCAACGGAACTCGTTTCTGGCACCTTCCCCGGTGGAGTTGTGCATGGGGTGTGTTTGGAACATTTTGTCACCAGCCGAGTCCAAAAGTCAGCCGTTCCCCATCTCAGCCCAGAAAGCAGGTAGAACAAGTTTTGTGGTGCCTTTCAGCTGCCTACCGGGGTAGTGTAAAAACTACCAACAGAACTCGTTTCTGGCACCTTCCCCGGTGGAGTTGTGCATGGGGTGTGTTTGGAACATTTTGTTACCAGCCGAGTCCAAAATTCAGCGATTCCCCATCTCAGCCCAGAAAGCAGGTAGAACAAGTTTTGTGGTGCCTTTCAGCTGCCTACCGGGGTAGTGTAAAAACTACCAACGGAACTCGTTTCTGGCACCTTCCCCGGTGGAGTTGTGCATGGGGTGTGTTTGGAACATTTTGTCACCAGCCGAGTCCAAAAGTCAGCGATTCCCCATCTCAGCCCAGAAAGCAGGTAGAACAAGTTTTGTGGTGCCTTTCAGCTGCCTACCGGGGTAGTGTAAAAACTACCAACAGAACTCGTTTCTGGCACCTTCCCCGGTGGAGTTGTGCATGGGGTGTGTTTGGTACATTTTGTCACCAGCCGAGTCCAAAATTCAGGGATTCCCCATCTCAGCCCAGAAAGCAGGTAGAACAAGTTTTGTGGTGCCTTTCAGCTGCCTACCGGGGTAGTGTAAAAACTACCAACAGAACTCGTTTCTGGCACCTTCCCCGGTGGAGTTGTGCATGGGGTGTGTTTGGAACATTTTGTCACCAGCCGAGTCCAAAATTCAGCGATTCCCCATCTCAGCCCAGAAAGCAGGTAGAACAAGTTTTGTGGTGCCTTTCTCTTGCCTACCGGGGTAGTGTAAAAACTACCAACAGAACTCGTTTCTGGCACCTTCCCCGGTGGAGTTGTGCATGGGGTGTGTTTGGAACATTTTGTCACCAGCCGAGTCCAAAATTCAGCGATTCCCCATCTCAGCCCAGAAAGCAGGTAGAACAAGTTTTGTGGTGCCTTTCAGCTGCCTACCGGGGTACTGTAAAAAGTACCAAGAGAACCCGTTTCTGGCACCTTCCCCGGTGGAGTTGTGCATGGGGTGTGTTTGGAACATTTTGTCACCAGCCGAGTCCAAAAGTCAGCGATTCCCCATCTCAGCCCAGAAAGCAGGTAGAACAAGTTTTGTGGTGCCTTTCAGCTGCCTACCGGGGTAGTGTAAAAACTACCAACAGAACTCGTTTCTGGCACCTTCCCCGGTGGAGTTGTGCATGGGGTGTGTTTGGAACATTTTGTCACCAGCCGAGTCCAAAATTCAGCCGTTCCCCATCTCAGCCCAGAAAGCAGGTAGAACAAGTTTTGTGGTGCCTTTCAGCTGCCTACCGGGGTAGTGTAAAAACTACCAACAGAACTCGTTTCTGGCACCTTCCCCGGTGGAGGTGTGCATGGGGTGTGTTTGGAACATTTTGTCACCAGCCGAGTCCAAAATTCAGCGATTCCCCATCTCAGCCCAGAAAGCAGGTAGAACAAGTTTTGTGGTGCCTTTCAGCTGCCTACCGGGGTAGTGTAAAAACTACCAACAGAACTCGTTTCTGGCACCTTCCCCGGTGGAGCTGTGCATGGGGTGTGTTTGGAACATTTTGTCACCAGGCGAGTCCAAAATTCAGCCGTTCCCCATCTCAGCCCAGAAAGCAGGTAGAACAAGTTTTGTGGTGCCTTTCTCTTGCCTACCGGGGTAGTGTAAAAATTACCAACGGAACTCGATTCTGGCACCTTCCCCGGTGGAGTTGTGCATGGGGTGTGTTTGGAACATTTTGTTACCAGCCGAGTCCAAAATTCAGCGATTCCCCATCTCAGCCCAGAAAGCAGGTAGAACAAGTTTTGTGGTGCCTTTCAGCTGCCTACCGGGGTAGTGTAAAAACTACCAACAGAACTCGTTTCTGGCACCTTCCCCGGTGGAGTTGTGCATGGGGTGTGTTTGGAACATTTTGTCACCAGCCGAGTCCAAAATTCAGCGATTCCCCATCTCAGCCCAGAAAGCAGGTAGAACAAGTTTTGTGGTGTCTTTCAGATGCCTACCGGAGCAATGTAAAAACTACCAACAGAACTCGTTTCTGGCACCTTCCCCGGTGGAGTTGTGCATGGGGTGTGTTTGGAACATTTTGTCACCAGCCGAGTCCAAAATTCAGGGATTCCCCATCTCAGCCCAGAAAGCAGGTAGAACAAGTTTTGTGGTGCCTTTCAGCTGCCTACCGGGGTAGTGTAAAAACTACCAAGAGAACTCGTTTCTGGCACCTTCCCCGGTGGAGTTGTGCATGGGGTGTGTTTGGAACATTTTGTCACCAGCCGAGTCCAAAATTCAGCCGTTCCCCATCTTCAGCCCAGAAAGCAGGTAGAACAAGTTTTGTGGTGCCTTTCTCTTGCCTACCGGGGTAGTGTAAAAACTACCAACGGAACTCATTTCTGGCACCTTCCCCGGTGGAGTTGTGCATGGGGTGTGTTTGGAACATTTTGTCACCAGCCGAGTCCAAAAGTCAGCGATTCCCCATCTCAGCCCAGAAAGCAGGTAGAACAAGTTTTGTGGTGCCTTTCAGCTGCCTACCGGGGTAGTGTAAAAACTACCAACAGAACTCGTTTCTGGCACCTTCCCCGGTGGAGTTGTGCATGGGGTGTGTTTGGAACATTTTGTCACCAGCCAAGTCCAAAATTCAGCCGTTCCCCATCTCAGCCCAGAAAGCAGGTAGAACAAGTTTTGTGGTGCCTTTCAGCTGCCTACCGGGGTAGTGTAAAAACTACCAACAGAACTCGTTTCTGGCACCTTCCCCGGTGGAGTTGTGCATGGGGTGTGTTTGGAACATTTTGTCACCAGCCGAGTCCAAAATTCAGCGATTCCCCATCTCAGCCCAGAAAGCAGGTAGAACAAGTTTTGTGGTGCCTTTCAGCTGCCTACCGGGGTAGTGTAAAAACTACCAAAAGAACTCGTTTCTGGCACCTTCCCCGGTGGAGTTGTGCATGGGGTGTGTTTGGAACATTTTGTCACCAGCCGAGTCCAAAATTCAGCCGTTCCCCATCTCAGCCCAGAAAGCAGGTAGAACAAGTTTTGTGGTGCCTTTCAGCTGCCTACCGGGGTAGTGTAAAAACTACCAACAGAACTCGTTTCTGGCACCTTCCCCGGTGGAGTTGTGCATGGGGTGTGTTTGGAACATTTTGTCACCAGCCGAGTCCAAAAGTCAGCGATTCCCCATCTCAGCCCAGAAAGCAGGTAGAACAAGTTTTGTGGTGCCTTTCAGCTGCCTACCGGGGTAGTGTAAAAACTACCAACAGAACTCGTTTCTGGCACCTTCCCCGGTGGAGTTGTGCATGGGGTGTGTTTGGAACATTTTGTCACCAGCCGAGTCCAAAATTCAGCGATTCCCCATCTCAGCCCAGAAAGCAGGTAGAACAAGTTTTGTGGTGCCTTTCTCTTGCCTACCGGGGTAGTGTAAAAACTACCAACAGAACTCGTTTCTGGCACCTTCCCCGGTGGAGTTGTGCATGGGGTGTGTTTGGAACATTTTGTCACCAGCCGAGTCCAAAATTCAGCCGTTCCCCATCTCAGCCCAGAAAGCAGGTAGAACAAGTTTTGTGGTGCCTTTCAGCTGCCTACCGGGGTAGTGTAAAAACTACCAACAGAACTCGTTTCTGGCACCTTCCCCGGTGGAGGTGTGCATGGGGTGTGTTTGGAACATTTTGTCACCAGCCGAGTCCAAAATTCAGCGATTCCCCATCTCAGCCCAGAAAGCAGGTAGAACAAGTTTTGTGGTGCCTTTCAGCTGCCTACCGGGGTAGTGTAAAAACTACCAACAGAACTCGTTTCTGGCACCTTCCCCGGTGGAGCTGTGCATGGGGTGTGTTTGGAACATTTTGTTACCAGCCGAGTCCAAAATTCAGCTGTTCCCCATCTCAGCCCAGAAAGCAGGTAGAACAAGTTTTGTGGTGCCTTTCTCTTGCCTACCGGGGTAGTGTAAAAACTACCAACGGAACTCGTTTCTGGCACCTTCCCCGGTGGAGTTGTGCATGGGGTGTGTTTGGAACATTTTGTCACCAGCCGAGTCCAAAAGTCAGCGATTCCCCATCTCAGCCCAGAAAGCAGGTAGAACAAGTTTTGTGGTGCCTTTCAGCTGCCTACCGGGGTAGTGTAAAAACTACCAAGAGAACTCGTTTCTGGCACCTTCCCCGGTGGAGTTGTGCATGGGGTGTGTTTGGAACATTTTGTCACCAGCCGAGTCCAAAATTCAGCCGTTCCCCATCTCAGCCCAGAAAGCAGGTAGAACAAGTTTTGTGGTGCCTTTCAGCTGCCTACCGGGGTAGTGTAAAAACTACCAACAGAACTCGTTTCTGGCACCTTCCCCGGTGGAGGTGTGCATGGGGTGTGTTTGGAACATTTTGTCACCAGCCGAGTCCAAAATTCAGCGATTCCCCATCTCAGCCCAGAAAGCAGGTAGAACAAGTTTTGTGGTGCCTTTCAGCTGCCTACCGGGGTAGTGTAAAAACTACCCACAGAACTCGTTTCTGGCACCTTCCCCGGTGGAGTTGTGCATGGGGTGTGTTTGGAACATTTTGTCACCAGCCAAGTCCAAAATTCAGCCATTCCCCATCTCAGCCCAGAAAGCAGGTAGAACAAGTTTTGTGGTGCCTTTCAGCTGCCTACCGGGGTAGTGTAAAAACTACCAACAGAACTCGTTTCTGGCACCTTCCCCGGTGGAGGTGTGCATGGGGTGTGTTTGGAACATTTTGTCACCAGCCGAGTCCAAAATTCAGCGATTCCCCATCTCAGCCCAGAAAGCAGGTAGAACAAGTTTTGTGGTGCCTTTCAGCTGCCTACCGGGGTAGTGTAAAAACTACCAACAGAACTCGTTTCTGGCACCTTCCCCGGTGGAGCTGTGCATGGGGTGTGTTTGGAACATTTTGTTACCAGCCGAGTCCAAAATTCAGCTGTTCCCCATCTCAGCCCAGAAAGCAGGTAGAACAAGTTTTGTGGTGCCTTTCAGCTGCCTACCGGGGTAGTGTAAAAACTACCAACGGAACTCGTTTCTGGCACCTTCCCCGGTGGAGTTGTGCATGGGGTGTGTTTGGAACATTTTGTCACCAGCCGAGTCCAAAAGTCAGCGATTCCCCATCTCAGCCCAGAAAGCAGGTAGAACAAGTTTTGTGGTGCCTTTCAGCTGCCTACCGGGGTAGTGTAAAAACTACCAACAGAACTCGTTTCTGGCACCTTCCCCGGTGGAGTTGTGCATGGGGTGTGTTTGGAACATTTTGTCACCAGCCGAGTCCAAAATTCAGCCGTTCCCCATCTCAGCCCAGAAAGCAGGTAGAACAAGTTTTGTGGTGCCTTTCAGCTGCCTACCGGGGTAGTGTAAAAACTACCAACAGAACTCGTTTCTGGCACCTTCCCCGGTGGAGTTGTGCATGGGGTGTGTTTGGAACATTTTGTCACCAGCCGAGTCCAAAATTCAGCGATTCCCCATCTCAGCCCAGAAAGCAGGTAGAACAAGTTTTGTGGTGCCTTTCAGCTGCCTACCGGGGTAGTGTAAAAACTACCAACAGAACTCGTTTCTGGCACCTTCCCCGGTGGAGCTGTGCATGGGGTGTGTTTGGAACATTTTGTTACCAGCCGAGTCCAAAATTCAGCTGTTCCCCATCTCAGCCCAGAAAGCAGGTAGAACAAGTTTTGTGGTGCCTTTCTCTTGCCTACCGGGGTAGTGTAAAAACTACCAACGGAACTCGTTTCTGGCACCTTCCCCGGTGGAGTTGTGCATGGGGTGTGTTTGGAACATTTTGTCACCAGCCGAGTCCAAAAGTCAGCGATTCCCCATCTCAGCCCAGAAAGCAGGTAGAACAAGTTTTGTGGTGCCTTTCAGCTGCCTACCAGGGTAGTGTAAAAACTACCAAGAGAACTCGTTTCTGGCACCTTCCCCGGTGGAGTTGTGCATGGGGTGTGTTTGGAACATTTTGTCACCAGCCGAGTCCAAAATTCAGCCGTTCCCCATCTCAGCCCAGAAAGCAGGTAGAACAAGTTTTGTGGTGCCTTTCAGCTGCCTACCGGGGTAGTGTAAAAACTACCAACAGAACTCGTTTCTGGCACCTTCCCCGGTGGAGGTGTGCATGGGGTGTGTTTGGAACATTTTGTCACCAGCCGAGTCCAAAATTCAGCGATTCCCCATCTCAGCCCAGAAAGCAGGTAGAACAAGTTTTGTGGTGCCTTTCAGCTGCCTACCGGGGTAGTGTAAAAACTACCCACAGAACTCGTTTCTGGCACCTTCCCCGGTGGAGTTGTGCATGGGGTGTGTTTGGAACATTTTGTCACCAGCCAAGTCCAAAATTCAGCCATTCCCCATCTCAGCCCAGAAAGCAGGTAGAACAAGTTTTGTGGTGCCTTTCAGCTGCCTACCGGGGTAGTGTAAAAACTACCAACAGAACTCGTTTCTGGCACCTTCCCCGGTGGAGGTGTGCATGGGGTGTGTTTGGAACATTTTGTCACCAGCCGAGTCCAAAATTCAGCGATTCCCCATCTCAGCCCAGAAAGCAGGTAGAACAAGTTTTGTGGTGCCTTTCAGCTGCCTACCGGGGTAGTGTAAAAACTACCAACAGAACTCGTTTCTGGCACCTTCCCCGGTGGAGCTGTGCATGGGGTGTGTTTGGAACATTTTGTTACCAGCCGAGTCCAAAATTCAGCTGTTCCCCATCTCAGCCCAGAAAGCAGGTAGAACAAGTTTTGTGGTGCCTTTCAGCTGCCTACCGGGGTAGTGTAAAAACTACCAACGGAACTCGTTTCTGGCACCTTCCCCGGTGGAGTTGTGCATGGGGTGTGTTTGGAACATTTTGTCACCAGCCGAGTCCAAAAGTCAGCGATTCCCCATCTCAGCCCAGAAAGCAGGTAGAACAAGTTTTGTGGTGCCTTTCAGCTGCCTACCGGGGTAGTGTAAAAACTACCAACAGAACTCGTTTCTGGCACCTTCCCCGGTGGAGTTGTGCATGGGGTGTGTTTGGAACATTTTGTCACCAGCCGAGTCCAAAATTCAGCCGTTCCCCATCTCAGCCCAGAAAGCAGGTAGAACAAATTTTGTGGTGCCTTTCTCTTGCCTACCGGGGTAGTGTAAAAACTACCAACGGAACTCGTTTCTGGCACCTTCCCCGGTGGAGTTGTGCATGGGGTGTGTTTGGAACATTTTGTCACCAGCCGAGTCCAAAAGTCAGCGATTCCCCATCTCAGCCCAGAAAGCAGGTAGAACAAGTTTTGTGGTGCCTTTCAGCTGCCTACCGGGGTAGTGTAAAAACTACCAAGAGAACTCGTTTCTGGCACCTTCCCCGGTGGAGTTGTGCATGGGGTGTGTTTGGAACATTTTGTCACCAGCCGAGTCCAAAATTCAGCCGTTCCCCATCTCAGCCCAGAAAGCAGGTAGAACAAGTTTTGTGGTGCCTTTCAGCTGCCTACCGGGGTAGTGTAAAAACTACCCACAGAACTCGTTTCTGGCACCTTCCCCGGTGGAGTTGTGCATGGGGTGTGTTTGGAACATTTTGTCACCAGCCGAGTCCAAAATTCAGCGATTCCCCATCTCAGCCCAGAAAGCAGGTACAACAAGTTTTGTGGTGCCTTTCTCTTGCCTACCGGGGTAGTGTAAAAACTACCAACAGAACTCGTTTCTGGCACCTTCCCCGGTGGAGTTGTGCATGGGGTGTGTTTGGAACATTTTGTCACCAGCCGAGTCCAAAATTCAGGGATTCCCCATCTCAGCCCAGAAAGCAGGTAGAACAAGTTTTGTGGTGCCTTTCTCTTGCCTACCGGGGTAGTGTAAAAACTACCAACAGAACTCGTTTCTGGCACCTTCCCCGGTGGAGTTGTGCATGGGGTGTGTTTGGAACATTTTGTCAACAGCCGAGTCCAAAATTCAGCGATTCCCCATCTCAGCCCAGAAAGCAGGTAGAACAAGTTTTGTGGTGCCTTTCAGCTGCCTACCGGGGTACTGTAAAAACTACCAAGAGAACTCGTTTCTGGCACCTTCCCCGGTGGAGTTGTGCATGGGGTGTGTTTGGAACATTTTGTCACCAGCCGAGTCCAAAAGTCAGCGATTCCCCATCTCAGCCCAGAAAGCAGGTAGAACAAGTTTTGTGGTGCCTTTCAGCTGTCTACCGGGGTAGTGTAAAAACTACCAACAGAACTCGTTTCTGGCGCCTTCCCCGGTGGAGTTGTGCATGGGGTGTGTTTGGAACATTTTGTTACCAGCCGAGTCCAAAATTCAGGGATTCCCCATCTCAGCCCAGAAAGCAGGTAGAACAAGTTTTGTGGTGCCTTTCAGCTGCCTACCGGGGTAGTGTAAAAACTACCAACAGAACTCATTTCTGGCACCTTCCCCGGTGGAGTTAGTGCATGGGGTGTGTTTGGAACATTTTGTCACCAGCCGAGTCCAAAATTCAGCGATTCCCCATCTCAGCCCAGAAAGCAGGTAGAACAAGTTTTGTGGTGTCTTTCAGATGCCTACCGGAGCAAAGTAAAAACTACCAACAGAACTCGTTTCTGGCACCTTCCCCGGTGGAGCTGTGCATGGGGTGTGTTTGGAACATTTTGTCACCAGCCGAGTCCAAAAGTCAGCGATTCCCCATCTCAGCCCAGAAAGCAGGTAGAACAAGTTTTGTGGTGCCTTTCAGCTGCCTACCGGGGTAGTGTAAAAACTACCAACAGAACTCGTTTCTGGCACCTTCCCCGGTGGAGTTGTGCATGGGGTGTGTTTGGAACATTTTGTCACCAGCCGAGTCCAAAATTCAGCCGTTCCCCATCTCAGCCCAGAAAGCAGGTAGAACAAGTTTTGTGGTGCCTTTCTCTTGCCTACCGGGGTAGTGTAAAAACTACCAACGGAACTCGTTTCTGGCACCTTCCCCGGTGGAGTTGTGCATGGGGTGTGTTTGGAACATTTTGTCACCAGCCGAGTCCAAAAGTCAGCGATTCCCCATCTCAGCCCAGAAAGCAGGTAGAACAAGTTTTGTGGTGCCTTTCAGCTGCCTACCGGGGTAGTGTAAAAACTACCAACAGAACTCGTTTCTGGCACCTTCCCCGGTGGAGTTGTGCATGGGGTGTGTTTGGAACATTTTGTCACCAGCCGAGTCCAAAATTCAGCCGTTCCCCATCTCAGCCCAGAAAGCAGGTAGAACAAGTTTTGTGGTGCCTTTCTCTTGCCTACCGGGGTACTGTAAAAACTACCAACAGAACTCGTTTCTGGCACCTTCCCCGGTGGAGTTGTGCATGGGGTGTGTTTGGAACATTTTGTCACCAGCCGAGTCCAAAAGTCAGCGATTCCCCATCTCAGCCCAGAAAGCAGGTAGAACAAGTTTTGTGGTGCCTTTCAGCTGCCTACCGGGGTAGTGTAAAAACTACCAACAGAACTCGTTTCTGGCACCTTCCCCGGTGGAGTTGTGCATGGGGTGTGTTTGGAACATTTTGTCACCAGCCGAGTCCAAAATTCAGCCGTTCCCCATCTCAGCCCAGAAAGCAGGTAGAACAAGTTTTGTGGTGCCTTTCAGCTGCCTACCGGGGTACTGTAAAAACTACCAAGAGAACTCGTTTCTGGCACCTTCCCCGGTGGAGTTGTGCATGGGGTGTGTTTGGAACATTTTGTCACCAGCCGAGTCCAAAATTCAGCGATTCCCCATCTCAGCCCAGAAAGCAGGTAGAACAAGTTTTGTGGTGCCTTTCAGCTGCCTACCGGGGTAGTGTAAAAACTACCAACAGAACTCGTTTCTGGCACCTTCCCCGGTGGAGTTGTGCATGGGGTGTGTTTGGAACATTTTGTCACCAGCCGAGTCCAAAATTCAGCCGTTCCCCATCTCAGCCCAGAAAGCAGGTACAACAAGTTTTGTGGTGCCTTTCTCTTGCCTACCGGGGTAGTGTAAAAACTACCAACAGAACTCGTTTCTGGCACCTTCCCCGGTGGAGTTGTGCATGGGGTGTGTTTGGAACATTTTGTCACCAGCCGAGTCCAAAATTCAGCCATTCCCCATCTCAGCCCAGAAAGCAGGTACAACAAGTTTTGTGGTGCCTTTCTCTTGCCTACCGGGGTAGTGTAAAAACTACCAACGGAACTCGTTTCTGGCACCTTCCCCGGTGGAGTTGTGCATGGGGTGTGTTTGGAACATTTTGTCACCAGCCGAGTCCAAAAGTCAGCGATTCCCCATCTCAGCCCAGAAAGCAGGTAGAACAAGTTTTGTGGTGCCTTTCAGCTGCCTACCGGGGTAGTGTAAAAACTACCAACAGAACTCGTTTCTGGCACCTTCCCCGGTGGAGGTGTGCATGGGGTGTGTTTGGAACATTTTGTCACCAGCCGAGTCCAAAATTCAGCGATTCTCCATCTCAGCCCAGAAAGCAGGTAGAACAAGTTTTGTGGTGCCTTTCTCTTGCCTACCGGGGTAGTGTAAAAACTACCAAGAGAACTCGTTTCTGGCACCTTCCCCGGTGGAGTTGTGCATGGGGTGTGTTTGGAACATTTTGTCACCAGCCGAGTCCAAAAGTCAGCGATTCCCCATCTCAGCCCAGAAAGCAGGTAGAACAAGTTTTGTGGTGCCTTTCAGCTGCCTACCGGGGTAGTGTAAAAACTACCAACGGAACTCGTTTCTGGCACCTTCCCCGGTGGAGTTGTGCATGGGGTGTGTTTGGAACATTTTGTTACCAGCCGAGTCCAAAATTCAGGGATTCCCCATCTCAGCCCAGAAAGCAGGTAGAACAAGTTTTGTGGTGCCTTTCTCTTGCCTACCGGGGTAGTGTAAAAACTACCAACGGAACTCGTTTCTGGCACCTTCCCCGGTGGAGTTGTGCATGGGGTGTGTTTGGAACATTTTGTCACCAGCCGAGTCCAAAAGTCAGCGATTCCCCATCTCAGCCCAGAAAGCAGGTAGAACAAGTTTTGTGGTGCCTTTCAGCTGCCTACCGGGGTAGTGTAAAAACTACCAACAGAACTCGTTTCTGGCACCTTCCCCGGTGGAGGTGTGCATGGGGTGTGTTTGGAACATTTTGTCACCAGCCGAGTCCAAAATTCAGCGATTCTCCATCTCAGCCCAGAAAGCAGGTAGAACAAGTTTTGTGGTGCCTTTCTCTTGCCTACCGGGGTAGTGTAAAAACTACCAAGAGAACTCGTTTCTGGCACCTTCCCCGGTGGAGTTGTGCATGGGGTGTGTTTGGAACATTTTGTCACCAGCCGAGTCCAAAATTCAGGGATTCCCCATCTCAGCCCAGAAAGCAGGTAGAACAAGTTTTGTGGTGCCTTTCAGCTGCCTACCGGGGTAGTGTAAAAACTACCAACGGAACTCGTTTCTGGCACCTTCCCCGGTGGAGTTGTGCATGGGGTGTGTTTGGAACATTTTGTTACCAGCCGAGTCCAAAATTCAGGGATTCCCCATCTCAGCCCAGAAAGCAGGTAGAACAAGTTTTGTGGTGCCTTTCTCTTGCCTACCGGGGTAGTGTAAAAACTACCAACGGAACTCGTTTCTGGCACCTTCCCCGGTGGAGTTGTGCATGGGGTGTGTTTGGAACATTTTGTCACCAGCCGAGTCCAAAAGTCAGCGATTCCCCATCTCAGCCCAGAAAGCAGGTAGAACAAGTTTTGTGGTGCCTTTCAGCTGCCTACCGGGGTAGTGTAAAAACTACCAACAGAACTCGTTTCTGGCACCTTCCCCGGTGGAGTTGTGCATGGGGTGTGTTTGGAACATTTTGTCACCAGCCGAGTCCAAAAGTCAGCGATTCCCCATCTCAGCCCAGAAAGCAGGTAGAACAAGTTTTGTGGTGCCTTTCAGCTGCCTACCGGGGTAGTGTAAAAACTACCAACAGAACTCGTTTCTGGCACCTTCCCCGGTGGAGTTGTGCATGGGGTGTGTTTGGAACATTTTGTCACCAGCCGAGTCCAAAAGTCAGCGATTCCCCATCTCAGCCCAGAAAGCAGGTAGAACAAGTTTTGTGGTGCCTTTCAGCTGCCTACCGGGGTAGTGTAAAAACTACCAACAGAACTCGTTTCTGGCACCTTCCCCGGTGGAGCTGTGCATGGGGTGTGTTTGGAACATTTTGTTACCAGCCGAGTCCAAAATTCAGCTGTTCCCCATCTCAGCCCAGAAAGCAGGTAGAACAAGTTTTGTGGTGCCTTTCAGCTGCCTACCGGGGTAGTGTAAAAACTACCAACAGAACTCGTTTCTGGCACCTTCCCCGGTGGAGTTGTGCATGGGGTGTGTTTGGAACATTTTGTCACCAGCCGAGTCCAAAATTCAGCGATTCCCCATCTCAGCCCAGAAAGCAGGTACAACAAGTTTTGTGGTGCCTTTCTCTTGCCTACCGGGGTAGTGTAAAAACTACCAACAGAACTCGTTTCTGGCACCTTCCCCGGTGGAGTTGTGCATGGGGTGTGTTTGGAACATTTTGTCACCAGCCGAGTCCAAAATTCAGGGATTCCCCATCTCAGCCCAGAAAGCAGGTAGAACAAGTTTTGTGGTGCCTTTCTCTTGCCTACCGGGGTACTGTAAAAACTACCAAGAGAACTCGTTTCTGGCACCTTCCCCGGTGGAGTTGTGCATGGGGTGTGTTTGGAACATTTTGTCACCAGCCGAGTCCAAAATTCAGCGATTCCCCATCTCAGCCCAGAAAGCAGGTAGAACAAGTTTTGTGGTGCCTTTCAGCTGCCTACCGGGGTAGTGTAAAAACTACCAAGAGAACTCGTTTCTGGCACCTTCCCCGGTGGAGTTGTGCATGGGGTGTGTTTGGAACATTTTGTCACCAGCCGAGTCCAAAAGTCAGCGATTCCCCATCTCAGCCCAGAAAGCAGGTAGAACAAGTTTTGTGGTGCCTTTCAGCTGCCTACCGGGGTAGTGTAAAAACTACCAACAGAACTCGTTTCTGGCACCTTCCCCGGTGGAGGTGTGCATGGGGTGTGTTTGGAACATTTTGTCACCAGCCGAGTCCAAAATTCAGCGATTCTCCATCTCAGCCCAGAAAGCAGGTAGAACAAGTTTTGTGGTGCCTTTCTCTTGCCTACCGGGGTAGTGTAAAAACTACCAAGAGAACTCGTTTCTGGCACCTTCCCCGGTGGAGTTGTGCATGGGGTGTGTTTGGAACATTTTGTCACCAGCCGAGTCCAAAATTCAGGGATTCCCCATCTCAGCCCAGAAAGCAGGTAGAACAAGTTTTGTGGTGCCTTTCAGCTGCCTACCGGGGTAGTGTAAAAACTACCAACGGAACTCGTTTCTGGCACCTTCCCCGGTGGAGTTGTGCATGGGGTGTGTTTGGAACATTTTGTTACCAGCCGAGTCCAAAATTCAGGGATTCCCCATCTCAGCCCAGAAAGCAGGTAGAACAAGTTTTGTGGTGCCTTTCAGCTGCCTACCGGGGTAGTGTAAAAACTACCAAGAGAACTCGTTTCTGGCACCTTCCCCGGTGGAGTTGTGCATGGGGTGTGTTTGGAACATTTTGTCACCAGCCGAGTCCAAAAGTCAGCGATTCCCCATCTCAGCCCAGAAAGCAGGTAGAACAAGTTTTGTGGTGCCTTTCAGCTGCCTACCGGGGTAGTGTAAAAACTACCAACAGAACTCGTTTCTGGCACCTTCCCCGGTGGAGTTGTGCATGGGGTGTGTTTGGAACATTTTGTCACCAGCCGAGTCCAAAAGTCAGCGATTCCCCATCTCAGCCCAGAAAGCAGGTAGAACAAGTTTTGTGGTGCCTTTCAGCTGCCTACCGGGGTAGTGTAAAAACTACCAACAGAACTCGTTTCTGGCACCTTCCCCGGTGGAGTTGTGCATGGGGTGTGTTTGGAACATTTTGTCACCAGCCGAGTCCAAAATTCAGCGATTCCCCATCTCAGCCCAGAAAGCAGGTAGAACAAGTTTTGTGGTGCCTTTCAGCTGCCTACCGGGGTAGTGTAAAAACTACCAACAGAACTCGTTTCTGGCACCTTCCCCGGTGGAGTTGTGCATGGGGTGTGTTTGGAACATTTTGTCACCAGCCGAGTCCAAAATTCAGCCGTTCCCCATCTCAGCCCAGAAAGCAGGTAGAACAAGTTTTGTGGTGCCTTTCAGCTGCCTACCGGGGTAGTGTAAAAACTACCAACAGAACTCGTTTCTGGCACCTTCCCCGGTGGAGTTGTGCATGGGGTGTGTTTGGAACATTTTGTCACCAGCCGAGTCCAAAAGTCAGCGATTCCCCATCTCAGCCCAGAAAGCAGGTAGAACAAGTTTTGTGGTGCCTTTCAGCTGCCTACCGGGGTAGTGTAAAAACTACCAACAGAACTCGTTTCTGGCACCTTCCCCGGTGGAGTTGTGCATGGGGTGTGTTTGGAACATTTTGTCACCAGCCGAGTCCAAAATTCAGCGATTCCCCATCTCAGCCCAGAAAGCAGGCAGAACAAGTTTTGTGGTGCCTTTCAGCTGCCTACCGGGGTAGTGTAAAAACTACCAACAGAACTCGTTTCTGGCACCTTCCCCGCTGGAGTTGTGCATGGGGTGTGTTTGGAACATTTTGTCACCAGCCAAGTCCAAAATTCAGCCGTTCCCCATCTCAGCCCAGAAAGCAGGTAGAACAAGTTTTCTGGTGCCTTTCAGCTGCCTACCGGGGTAGTGTAAAAACTACCAACAGAACTCGTTTCTGGCACCTTCCCCGGTGGAGGTGTGCATGGGGTGTGTTTGGAACATTTTGTCACCAGCCGAGTCCAAAAGTCAGCGATTCCCCATCTCAGCCCAGAAAGCAGGTAGAACAAGTTTTGTGGTGCCTTTCAGCTGCCTACCGGGGTAGTGTAAAAACTACCAACAGAACTCGTTTCTGGCACCTTCCCCGGTGGAGCTGTGCATGGGGTGTGTTTGGAACATTTTGTCAGCAGCCGAGTCCAAAATTCAGCCGTTCCCCATCTCAGCCCAGAAAGCAGGTAGAACAAGTTTTCTGGTGCCTTTCAGCTGCCTACCGGGGTAGTGTAAAAACTACCAACAGAACTCGTTTCTGGCACCTTCCCCGGTGGAGTTGTGCATGGGGTGTGTTTGGAACATTTTGTCACCAGCCGAGTCCAAAATTCAGCGATTCCCCATCTCAGCCCAGAAAGCAGGTAGAACAAGTTTTCTGGTGCCTTTCAGCTGCCTACCGGGGTAGTGTAAAAACTACCAACAGAACTCGTTTCTGGCACCTTCCCCGGTGGAGTTGTGCATGGGGTGTGTTTGGAACATTTTGTCACCAGCCGAGTCCAAAATTCAGCGATTCCCCATCTCAGCCCAGAAAGCAGGTAGAACAAGTTTTGTGGTGCCTTTCAGCTGCCTACCGGGGTAGTGTAAAAACTACCAACAGAACTCGTTTCTGGCACCTTCCCCGGTGGAGCTGTGCATGGGGTGTGTTTGGAACATTTTGTCACCAGCCGAGTCGAAAAATCAGCGATTCCCCATCTCAGCCCAGAAAGCAGGTAGAACAAGTTTTGTGGTGCCTTTCAGCTGCCTACCGGGGTAGTGTAAAAACTACCAACAGAACTCGTTTCTGGCACCTTCCCCGGTGGAGCTGTGCATGGGGTGTGTTTGGAACATTTTGTCACCAGCCGAGTCCAAAATTCAGGGATTCCCCATCTCAGCCCAGAAAGCAGGTAGAACAAGTTTTGTGGTGCCTTTCAGCTGCCTACCGGGGTAGTGTAAAAACTACCAACAGAACTCGTTTCTGGCACCTTCCCCGGTGGAGTTGTGCATGGGGTGTGTTTGGAACATTTTGTCACCAGCCGAGTCCAAAAGTCAGCGATTCCCCATCTCAGCCCAGAAAGCAGGTAGAACAAGTTTTGTGGTGCCTTTCAGCTGCCTACCGGGGTAGTGTAAAAACTACCAAAGGAACTCGTTTCTGGCACCTTCCCCGGTGGAGTTGTGCATGGGGTGTGTTTGGAACATTTTGTCACCAGCCGAGTCCAAAATTCAGCGATTCCCCATCTCAGCCCAGAAAGCAGGTAGAACAAGTTTTGTGGTGCCTTTCAGCTGCCTACCGGGGTAGTGTAAAAACTACCAACAGAACTCGTTTCTGGCACCTTCCCCGGTGGAGTTGTGCATGGGGTGTGTTTGGAACATTTTGTCACCAGCCGAGTCCAAAATTCAGCGATTCCCCATCTCAGCCCAGAAAGCAGGTAGAACAAGTTTTGTGGTGCCTTTCAGCTGCCTACCGGGGTAGTGTAAAAACTACCAACAGAACTCGTTTCTGGCACCTTCCCCGGTGGAGTTGTGCATGGGGTGTGTTTGGAACATTTTGTCACCAGCCGAGTCCAAAATTCAGCGATTCCCCATCTCAGCCCAGAAAGCAGGTAGAACAAGTTTTGTGGT
This sequence comes from Falco cherrug, assembly GCF_023634085.1. Lineage (NCBI taxonomy): Eukaryota > Metazoa > Chordata > Aves > Falconiformes > Falconidae > Falco > Falco cherrug. Next base: position 10,585 of record NW_026599410.1, on the reverse strand, counting down.
GCCTTTCAGCTGCCTACCGGGGTAGTGTAAAAACTACCAACAGAACTCGTTTCTGGCACCTTCCCCGGTGGAGCTGTGCATGGGGTGTGTTTGGAACATTTTGTCACCAGCCGAGTCGAAAATTCAGCGATTCCCCATCTCAGCCCAGAAAGCAGGTAGAACAAGTTTTGTGGTGCCTTTCAGCTGCCTACCGGGGTAGTGTAAAAACTACCAACAGAACTCGTTTCTGGCACCTTCCCCGGTGGAGGTGTGCATGGGGTGTGTTTGGAACATTTTGTCACCAGCCGAGTCCAAAATTCAGGGATTCCCCATCTCAGCCCAGAAAGCAGGTACAACAAGTTTTGTGGTGCCTTTCAGCTGCCTACCGGGGTAGTGTAAAAACTACCAACGGAACTCGTTTCTGGCACCTTCCCCGGTGGAGTTGTGCATGGGGTGTGTTTGGAACATTTTGTCAGCAGCCGAGTCCAAAATTCAGCCGTTCCCCATCTCAGCCCAGAAAGCAGGTAGAACAAGTTTTGTGGTGCCTTTCAGCTGCCTACCGGGGTAGTGTAAAAACTACCAACAGAACTCGTTTCTGGCACCTTCCCCGGTGGAGTTGTGCATGGGGTGTGTTTGGAACATTTTGTCACCAGCCGAGTCCAAAAGTCAGCGATTCCCCATCTCAGCCCAGAAAGCAGGTAGAACAAGTTTTGTGGTGCCTTTCAGCTGCCTACCGGGGTAGTGTAAAAACTACCAACAGAACTCGTTTCTGGCACCTTCCCCGGTGGAGTTGTGCATGGGGTGTGTTTGGAACATTTTGTCACCAGCCGAGTCCAAAATTCAGCGATTCCCCATCTCAGCCCAGAAAGCAGGTAGAACAAGTTTTGTGGTGCCTTTCAGCTGCCTACCGGGGTAGTGTAAAAACTACCAACAGAACTCGTTTCTGGCACCTTCCCCGGTGGAGTTGTGCATGGGGTGTGTTTGGAACATTTTGTCACCAGCCGAGTCCAAAAGTCAGCGATTCCCCATCTCAGCCCAGAAAGCAGGTAGAACAAGTTTTGTGGTGCCTTTCAGCTGCCTACCGGGGTAGTGTAAAAACTACCAACAGAACTCGTTTCTGGCACCTTCCCCGGTGGAGTTGTGCATGGGGTGTGTTTGGAACATTTTGTCACCAGCCGAGTCCAAAATTCAGCCGTTCCCCATCTCAGCCCAGAAAGCAGGTAGAACAAGTTTTGTGGTGCCTTTCAGCTGCCTACCGGGGTAGTGTAAAAACTACCCACAGAACTCGTTTCTGGCACCTTCCCCGGTGGAGTTGTGCATGGGGTGTGTTTGGAACATTTTGTCACCAGCCGAGTCCAAAAGTCAGCGATTCCCCATCTCAGCCCAGAAAGCAGGTAGAACAAGTTTTGTGGTGCCTTTCAGCTGCCTACCGGGGTAGTGTAAAAACTACCAACAGAACTCGTTTCTGGCACCTTCCCCGGTGGAGTTGTGCATGGGGTGTGTTTGGAACATTTTGTTACCAGCCGAGTCCAAAATTCAGCGATTCCCCATCTCAGCCCAGAAAGCAGGCAGAACAAGTTTTGTGGTGCCTTTCAGCTGCCTACCGGGGTAGTGTAAAAACTACCAACAGAACTCGTTTCTGGCACCTTCCCCGGTGGAGTTGTGCATGGGGTGTGTTTGGAACATTTTGTCACCAGCCAAGTCCAAAATTCAGCCGTTCCCCATCTCAGCCCAGAAAGCAGGTAGAACAAGTTTTGTGGTGCCTTTCAGCTGCCTACCGGGGTAGTGTAAAAACTACCAACGGAACTCGTTTCTGGCACCTTCCCCGGTGGAGGTGTGCATGGGGTGTGTTTGGAACATTTTGTCACCAGCCGAGTCCAAAATTCAGCGATTCCCCATCTCAGCCCAGAAAGCAGGTAGAACAAGTTTTGTGGTGCCTTTCAGCTGCCTACCGGGGTAGTGTAAAAACTACCAACAGAACTCGTTTCTGGCACCTTCCCCGGTGGAGCTGTGCATGGGGTGTGTTTGGAACATTTTGTCACCAGCCGAGTCCAAAAGTCAGCCGTTCCCCATCTCAGCCCAGAAAGCAGGTAGAACAAGTTTTGTGGTGCCTTTCTCTTGCCTACCGGGGTAGTGTAAAAACTACCAACGGAACTCGATTCTGGCACCTTCCCCGGTGGAGTTGTGCATGGGGTGTGTTTGGAACATTTTGTTACCAGCCGAGTCCAAAATTCAGCTGTTCCTCATCTCAGCCCAGAAAGCAGGTAGAACAAGTTTTGTGGTGCCTTTCTCTTGCCTACCGGGGTAGTGTAAAAACTACCAACGGAACTCGTTTCTGGCACCTTCCCCGGTGGAGTTGTGCATGGGGTGTGTTTGGAACATTTTGTCACCAGCCGAGTCCAAAAGTCAGCGATTCCCCATCTCAGCCCAGAAAGCAGGTAGAACAAGTTTTGTGGTGCCTTTCAGCTGCCTACCGGGGTAGTGTAAAAACTACCAACAGAACTCGTTTCTGGCACCTTCCCCGGTGGAGTTGTGCATGGGGTGTGTTTGGAACATTTTGTCACCAGCCGAGTCCAAAATTCAGCGATTCCCCATCTCAGCCCAGAAAGCAGGTAGAACAAGTTTTGTGGTGCCTTTCAGCTGCCTACCGGGGTAGTGTAAAAACTACCAACAGAACTCGTTTCTGGCACCTTCCCCGGTGGAGTTGTGCATGGGGTGTGTTTGGAACATTTTGTCACCAGCCGAGTCCAAAATTCAGCGATTCCCCATCTCAGCCCAGAAAGCAGGTAGAACAAGTTTTGTGGTGCCTTTCAGCTGCCTACCGGGGTAGTGTAAAAACTACCAACAGAACTCGTTTCTGGCACCTTCCCCGGTGGAGTTGTGCATGGGGTGTGTTTGGAACATTTTGTCACCAGCCGAGTCCAAAATTCAGCGATTCCCCATCTCAGCCCAGAAAGCAGGTAGAACAAGTTTTGTGGTGCCTTTCAGCTGGCTACCGGGGTAGTGTAAAAACTACCAACAGAACTCGTTTCTGGCACCTTCCCCGGTGGAGCTGTGCATGGGGTGTGTTTGGAACATTTTGTCACCAGCCGAGTCGAAAATTCAGCGATTCCCCATCTCAGCCCAGAAAGCAGGTAGAACAAGTTTTGTGGTGCCTTTCAGCTGCCTACCGGGGTAGTGTAAAAACTACCAACAGAACTCGTTTCTGGCACCTTCCCCGGTGGAGGTGTGCATGGGGTGTGTTTGGAACATTTTGTCACCAGCCGAGTCCAAAATTCAGGGATTCCCCATCTCAGCCCAGAAAGCAGGTAGAACAAGTTTTGTGGTGCCTTTCTCTTGCCTACCGGGGTAGTGTAAAAACTACCAACGGAACTCGTTTCTGGCACCTTCCCCGGTGGAGTTGTGCATGGGGTGTGTTTGGAACATTTTGTCACCAGCCGAGTCCAAAATTCAGCGATTCCCCATCTCAGCCCAGAAAGCAGGTAGAACAAGTTTTGTGGTGCCTTTCAGCTGCCTACCGGGGTAGTGTAAAAACTACCAACAGAACTCGTTTCTGGCACCTTCCCCGGTGGAGTTGTGCATGGGGTGTGTTTGGAACATTTTGTCACCAGCCGAGTCCAAAAGTCAGCGATTCCCCATCTCAGCCCAGAAAGCAGGTAGAACAAGTTTTGTGGTGTCTTTCAGATGCCTACCGGAGCAATGTAAAAACTACCAACAGAACTCGTTTCTGGCACCTTCCCCGGTGGAGCTGTGCATGGGGTGTGTTTGGAACATTTTGTCACCAGCCGAGTCCAAAATTCAGCGATTCCCCATCTCAGCCCAGAAAGCAGGTAGAACAAGTTTTGTGGTGCCTTTCAGCTGCCTACCGGGGTAGTGTAAAAACTACCAAGAGAACTCGTTTCTGGCACCTTCCCCGGTGGAGTTGTGCATGGGTTGTGTTTGGAACATTTTGTCACCAGCCGAGTCCAAAATTCAGCGATTCCCCATCTCAGCCCAGAAAGCAGGTAGAACAAGTTTTGTGGTGCCTTTCTCTTGCCTACCGGGGTAGTGTAAAAACTACCAACGGAACTCGTTTCTGGCACCTTCCCCGGTGGAGTTGTGCATGGGGTGTGTTTGGAACATTTTGTCACCAGCCGAGTCCAAAAGTCAGCGATTCCCCATCTCAGCCCAGAAAGCAGGTAGAACAAGTTTTGTGGTGCCTTTCAGCTGCCTACCGGGGTAGTGTAAAAACTACCAACAGAACTCGTTTCTGGCACCTTCCCCGGTGGAGTTGTGCATGGGGTGTGTTTGGAACATTTTGTCACCAGCCGAGTCCAAAATTCAGCTGTTCCCCATCTCAGCCCAGAAAGCAGGTACAACAAGTTTTGTGGTGCCTTTCAGCTGCCTACCGGGGTACTGTAAAAACTACCAACAGAACTCGTTTCTGGCACCTTCCCCGGTGGAGTTGTGCATGGGGTGTGTTTGGAACATTTTGTCACCAGCCGAGTCCAAAATTCAGCGATTCCCCATCTCAGCCCAGAAAGCAGGTAGAACAAGTTTTGTGGTGCCTTTCAGCTGCCTACCGGGGTAGTGTAAAAACTACCAACAGAACTCGTTTCTGGCACCTTCCCCGGTGGAGTTGTGCATGGGGTGTGTTTGGAACATTTTGTCACCAGCCGAGTCCAAAATTCAGCGATTCCCCATCTCAGCCCAGAAAGCAGGCAGAACAAGTTTTGTGGTGCCTTTCAGCTGCCTACCGGGGTAGTGTAAAAACTACCAACAGAACTCGTTTCTGGCACCTTCCCCGGTGGAGTTGTGCATGGGGTGTGTTTGGAACATTTTGTCACCAGCCGAGTCCAAAATTCAGCCGTTCCCCATCTCAGCCCAGAAAGCAGGTAGAACAAGTTTTGTGGTGCCTTTCAGCTGCCTACCGGGGTAGTGTAAAAACTACCAACAGAACTCGTTTCTGGCACCTTCCCCGGTGGAGGTGTGCATGGGGTGTGTTTGGAACATTTTGTCACCAGCCGAGTCCAAAATTCAGGGATTCCCCATCTCAGCCCAGAAAGCAGGTACAACAAGTTTTGTGGTGCCTTTCAGCTGCCTACCGGGGTAGTGTAAAAACTACCAACAGAACTCGTTTCTGGCACCTTCCCCGGTGGAGTTGTGCATGGGGTGTGTTTGGAACATTTTGTCACCAGCCGAGTCCAAAATTCAGCGATTCCCCATCTCAGCCCAGAAAGCAGGTAGAACAAGTTTTGTGGTGCCTTTCAGCTGCCTACCGGGGTAGTGTAAAAACTACCAACAGAACTCGTTTCTGGCACCTTCCCCGGTGGAGTTGTGCATGGGGTGTGTTTGGAACATTTTGTCACCAGCCGAGTCCAAAATTCAGCGATTCCCCATCTCAGCCCAGAAAGCAGGTACAACAAGTTTTGTGGTGTCTTTCAGATGCCTACCGGAGCAATGTAAAAACTACCAACAGAACTCGTTTCTGGCACCTTCCCCGGTGGAGCTGTGCATGGGGTGTGTTTGGAACATTTTGTCACCAGCCGAGTCCAAAATTCAGCGATTCCCCATCTCAGCCCAGAAAGCAGGTAGAACAAGTTTTGTGGTGCCTTTCAGCTGCCTACCGGGGTAGTGTAAAAACTACCAAGAGAACTCGTTTCTGGCACCTTCCCCGGTGGAGTTGTGCATGGGGTGTGTTTGGAACATTTTGTCACCAGCCGAGTCCAAAATTCAGCGATTCCCCATCTCAGCCCAGAAAGCAGGTAGAACAAGTTTTGTGGTGCCTTTCTCTTGCCTACCGGGGTAGTGTAAAAACTACCAACGGAACTCGTTTCTGGCACCTTCCCCGGTGGAGTTGTGCATGGGGTGTGTTTGGAACATTTTGTCACCAGCCGAGTCCAAAAGTCAGCGATTCCCCATCTCAGCCCAGAAAGCAGGTAGAACAAGTTTTGTGGTGCCTTTCAGCTGCCTACCGGGGTAGTGTAAAAACTACCAACAGAACTCGTTTCTGGCACCTTCCCCGGTGGAGTTGTGCATGGGGTGTGTTTGGAACATTTTGTCACCAGCCGAGTCCAAAAGTCAGCGATTCCCCATCTCAGCCCAGAAAGCAGGTAGAACAAGTTTTGTGGTGCCTTTCAGCTGCCTACCGGGGTAGTGTAAAAACTACCAACAGAACTCGTTTCTGGCACCTTCCCCGGTGGAGTTGTGCATGGGGTGTGTTTGGAACATTTTGTCACCAGCCGAGTCCAAAATTCAGCGATTCCCCATCTCAGCCCAGAAAGCAGGTAGAACAAGTTTTGTGGTGCCTTTCAGCTGCCTACCGGGGTAGTGTAAAAACTACCAACAGAACTCGTTTCTGGCACCTTCCCCGGTGGAGTTGTGCATGGGGTGTGTTTGGAACATTTTGTCACCAGCCGAGTCCAAAATTCAGCCGTTCCCCATCTCAGCCCAGAAAGCAGGTAGAACAAGTTTTGTGGTGCCTTTCAGCTGCCTACCGGGGTACTGTAAAAACTACCAACAGAATTCCTTTCTGGCACCTTCCCCGGTGGAGCTGTGCATGGGGTGTGTTTGGAACATTTTGTCACCAGCCGAGTCGAAAATTCAGCGATTCCCCATCTCAGCCCAGAAAGCAGGTAGAACAAGTTTTGTGGTGCCTTTCAGCTGCCTACCGGGGTAGTGTAAAAACTACCAACAGAACTCGTTTCTGGCACCTTCCCCGGTGGAGTTGTGCATGGGGTGTGTTTGGAACATTTTGTCACCAGCCGAGACCAAAAATCAGGGATTCCCCATCTCAGCCCAGAAAGCAGGTAGAACAAGTTTTGTGGTGCCTTTCAGCTGCCTACCGGGGTAGTGTAAAAACTACCAACAGAACTCGTTTCTGGCACCTTCCCCGGTGGAGTTGTGCATGGGGTGTGTTTGGAACATTTTGTTACCAGCCGAGTCCAAAATTCAGCGATTCCCCATCTCAGCCCAGAAAGCAGGTAGAACAAGTTTTGTGGTGCCTTTCAGCTGCCTACCGGGGTAGTGTAAAAACTACCAACAGAACTCGTTTCTGGCACCTTCCCCGGTGGAGTTGTGCATGGGGTGTGTTTGGAACATTTTGTCACCAGCCGAGTCCAAAATTCAGCGATTCCCCATCTCAGCCCAGAAAGCAGGTAGAACAAGTTTTGTGGTGTCTTTCAGATGCCTACCGGAGCAATGTAAAAACTACCAACAGAACTCGTTTCTGGCACCTTCCCCGGTGGAGCTGTGCATGGGGTGTGTTTGGAACATTTTGTCACCAGCCGAGTCCAAAATTCAGCGATTCCCCATCTCAGCCCAGAAAGCAGGTAGAACAAGTTTTGTGGTGCCTTTCAGCTGCCTACCGGGGTAGTGTAAAAACTACCAAGAGAACTCGTTTCTGGCACCTTCCCCGGTGGAGTTGTGCATGGGGTGTGTTTGGAACATTTTGTCACCAGCCGAGTCCAAAATTCAGCGATTCCCCATCTCAGCCCAGAAAGCAGGTAGAACAAGTTTTGTGGTGCCTTTCTCTTGCCTACCGGGGTAGTGTAAAAACTACCAACGGAACTCGTTTCTGGCACCTTCCCCGGTGGAGTTGTGCATGGGGTGTGTTTGGAACATTTTGTCACCAGCCGAGTCCAAAAGTCAGCGATTCCCCATCTCAGCCCAGAAAGCAGGTAGAACAAGTTTTGTGGTGCCTTTCAGCTGCCTACCGGGGTAGTGTAAAAACTACCAACAGAACTCGTTTCTGGCACCTTCCCCGGTGGAGTTGTGCATGGGGTGTGTTTGGAACATTTTGTCACCAGCCGAGTCCAAAAGTCAGCGATTCCCCATCTCAGCCCAGAAAGCAGGTAGAACAAGTTTTGTGGTGCCTTTCAGCTGCCTACCGGGGTAGTGTAAAAACTACCAACAGAACTCGTTTCTGGCACCTTCCCCGGTGGAGTTGTGCATGGGGTGTGTTTGGAACATTTTGTCACCAGCCGAGTCCAAAATTCAGCGATTCCCCATCTCAGCCCAGAAAGCAGGTAGAACAAGTTTTGTGGTGCCTTTCAGCTGCCTACCGGGGTAGTGTAAAAACTACCAACAGAACTCGTTTCTGGCACCTTCCCCGGTGGAGTTGTGCATGGGGTGTGTTTGGAACATTTTGTCACCAGCCGAGTCCAAAAGTCAGCGATTCCCCATCTCAGCCCAGAAAGCAGGTAGAACAAGTTTTGTGGTGCCTTTCAGCTGCCTACCGGGGTAGTGTAAAAACTACCAACAGAACTCGTTTCTGGCACCTTCCCCGGTGGAGTTGTGCATGGGGTGTGTTTGGAACATTTTGTCACCAGCCGAGTCCAAAATTCAGCCGTTCCCCATCTCAGCCCAGAAAGCAGGTACAACAAGTTTTGTGGTGCCTTTCAGCTGCCTACCGGGGTAGTGTAAAAACTACCAACAGAACTCGTTTCTGGCACCTTCCCCGGTGGAGTTGTGCATGGGGTGTGTTTGGAACATTTTGTCACCAGCCGAGTCCAAAATTCAGCGATTCCCCATCTCAGCCCAGAAAGCAGGTAGAACAAGTTTTGTGGTGCCTTTCAGCTGCCTACCGGGGTAGTGTAAAAACTACCAACAGAACTCGTTTCTGGCACCTTCCCCGGTGGAGTTGTGCATGGGGTGTGTTTGGAACATTTTGTCACCAGCCGAGTCCAAAATTCAGCGATTCCCCATCTCAGCCCAGAAAGCAGGTAGAACAAGTTTTGTGGTGCCTTTCAGCTGGCTACCGGGGTAGTGTAAAAACTACCAACAGAACTCGTTTCTGGCACCTTCCCCGGTGGAGCTGTGCATGGGGTGTGTTTGGAACATTTTGTCACCAGCCGAGTCCAAAATTCAGCGATTCCCCATCTCAGCCCAGAAAGCAGGTAGAACAAGTTTTGTGGTGCCTTTCAGCTGCCTACCGGGGTAGTGTAAAAACTACCAACAGAACTCGTTTCTGGCACCTTCCCCGGTGGAGTTGTGCATGGGGTGTGTTTGGAACATTTTGTCACCAGCCGAGTCCAAAATTCAGCCGTTCCCCATCTCAGCCCAGAAAGCAGGTAGAACAAGTTTTGTGGTGCCTTTCAGCTGCCTACCGGGGTAGTGTAAAAACTACCAACAGAACTCGTTTCTGGCACCTTCCCCGGTGGAGTTGTGCATGGGGTGTGTTTGGAACATTTTGTCACCAGCCGAGTCCAAAAGTCAGCGATTCCCCATCTCAGCCCAGAAAGCAGGTAGAACAAGTTTTGTGGTGCCTTTCAGCTGCCTACCGGGGTAGTGTAAAAACTACCAACAGAACTCGTTTCTGGCACCTTCCCCGGTGGAGTTGTGCATGGGGTGTGTTTGGAACATTTTGTCACCAGCCGAGTCCAAAATTCAGCGATTCCCCATCTCAGCCCAGAAAGCAGGTAGAACAAGTTTTGTGGTGCCTTTCAGCTGCCTACCGGGGTAGTGTAAAAACTACCAACAGAACTCGTTTCTGGCACCTTCCCCGGTGGAGTTGTGCATGGGGTGTGTTTGGAACATTTTGTCACCAGCCGAGTCCAAAATTCAGCGATTCCCCATCTCAGCCCAGAAAGCAGGTAGAACAAGTTTTGTGGTGCCTTTCAGCTGCCTACCGGGGTAGTGTAAAAACTACCAACAGAACTCGTTTCTGGCACCTTCCCCGGTGGAGGTGTGCATGGGGTGTGTTTGGAACATTTTGTCACCAGCCGAGTCCAAAATTCAGCGATTCCCCATCTCAGCCCAGAAAGCAGGTAGAACAAGTTTTGTGGTGCCTTTCAGCTGCCTACCGGGGTAGTGTAAAAACTACCAACAGAACTCGTTTCTGGCACCTTCCCCGGTGGAGTTGTGCATGGGGTGTGTTTGGAACATTTTGTCACCAGCCGAGTCCAAAATTCAGCCGTTCCTCATCTCAGCCCAGAAAGCAGGTAGAACAAGTTTTGTGGTGCCTTTCTCTTGCCTACCGGGGTAGTGTAAAAACTACCAACGGAACTCGATTCTGGCACCTTCCCCGGTGGAGTTGTGCATGGGGTGTGTTTGGAACATTTTGTCACCAGCCGAGTCCAAAATTCAGCCGTTCCCCATCTCAGCCCAGAAAGCAGGTAGAACAAGTTTTGTGGTGCCTTTCTCTTGCCTACCGGGGTAGTGTAAAAACTACCAACGGAACTCGTTTCTGGCACCTTCCCCGGTGGAGTTGTGCATGGGGTGTGCTTGGAACATTTTGTCACCAGCCGAGTCCAAAAGTCAGCGATTCCCCATCTCAGCCCAGAAAGCAGGTACAACAAGTTTTGTGGTGCCTTTCAGCTGCCTACCGGGGTAGTGTAAAAACTACCAACGGAACTCGATTCTGGCACCTTCCCCGGTGGAGTTGTGCATGGGGTGTGTTTGGAACATTTTGTCACCAGCCGAGTCCAAAATTCAGCCGTTCCCCATCTCAGCCCAGAAAGCAGGTAGAACAAGTTTTGTGGTGCCTTTCTCTTGCCTACCGGGGTAGTGTAAAAACTACCAACGGAACTCGTTTCTGGCACCTTCCCCGGTGGAGTTGTGCATGGGGTGTGTTTGGAACATTTTGTCACCAGCCGAGTCCAAAATTCAGCCGTTCCCCATCTCAGCC